>NC_084631.1:4536174-4551174 GCF_033978795.1 Nerophis ophidion | reverse complement strand
AACACTTCTTTAAAAAATACTAAGTCTTTCAACATTTTGACTGCGTCATGAATTTAACGTCATGAATGATCATGACCACCAGGTGTCGCCAAAACACAAATTACACTCCACTTTGACAAATCCCAGATATTTATTGTCATAGGACTACATTTTTTTCCTCAAAATACATTAAGTATTATGGAAATTTTAAGGAAAATATGTATTTTGTAAGATTTCGATTTGTATTTTTGTTCAAATAAATATTTTCTTAAGATTTAAAAAACAAAAGGAAAAAAAATGCCTTTATTTTACCGAGATTACGACTTCATATTCTTAAAAAATGTACTTTAAAATTGTGAAATTAGGCTTTTTTTTCCCTAAAAAAAACAAAAAAGTTTGCCTTCCCCAAAATATATTTAGTTTTTCTGAAAAATATTTTTTTTTTAAATTGGACAAAAATAAAAACAATTTTCCTTTTTTTAAGATTAACACTTTTTTATTGGAAAAAATATTTTTTCTTCATTAAAGAGGACTTTTTTATTGCAATGACACAACTTTGTAGTAAAACACTTCTTTAAAAAATACTTAAGTCTTTCAACATTTTGACTGCGTCATGAATTTAACGTCATGAATTATCATGACCACCAGATGTCACCAAAACACAAATTACACTCCACTTTGACAAATCCCAGATATTTATTGTCATAGGACTACATTTTTTTCCTCAAAATACATTAAGTATTATGGAAATTTTAAGGAAAATATGTATTTTGTAAGATTTCGATTTGTATTTTTCTTCAAATATCTTCTTAAGATTTAAAAAACAAAAGAAAAAAAAATGCCTTTATTTTCCCGAGATTACAGCTTCATATTCTTCTAAAATGTACTTTAAAATTGTGAATTTTGGCTTTTTTTCCCCGAAAAAAACAAAAAAGTTTGCCTTCCCCAAAATATAATTAGTTTTTCTGAAAAATATTTTTAAAAAAATTGGACAAAAATAAAAACAATTTTCCTTTTTTTAAGATTAACACTTTTTTATTGGAAAAAAATATGTTTTCTTCATTAAAGATGACTTTTTTATTGCAATTACACAACTTTGTAGTAAAATACTTCTTTAAAAAATACTTAAGTCTTTCAACATTTTGACTGCGTCATGAATTTAACGTCATGAATTATCATGACCACCAGGTGTCGCCAAAACACAAACTAACACTCCACTTTGAAAGCATGACAATTCGTTGTGTCTTACGATTCCTGCTGCTACCGTATCGGATTGATATCGTAAATGACCAACACTCAAGGCTCCAATATCGGTATCATGGTGAAAATGTTGTATCGGGACATCCGTCAAAACGATGCAATTGGCTCAAATCTAATAATAAAATATTATAAATGAAAAATATTCATCCCACATGTATATACTGTATGTGAGTAAGTAATCCTTTCACACACACTTTGAAGTTTGTGTATATTTGTCAGCTCTTATCTGGATGTGTATAAGATGTTTTGGAAATAGCAGGCGCGTATATTTTTGAACTGAATAAAAACTATCTATCATTGTTGTCCTGTTTTACCACTCGAGTTTATTATTCCTATAAATACACATTTTCCCCCTCAGAGAGACAAAACACTGACAGCTAAATAAAAGTGAAACAATTCATCATGAGTGAGTGTATTGTGTATATTCAAAAAGGCTGTTATGCGTGTTGTCCACTGGATGGCGACATTGAGTCAAAATTTAACACTTTGATGACGAACCTTTTCTAGCTTTAATAAGATTATGATTTTGTGTTTGTTTTATGGCATTTTTATCAGTTATATTTGTCAGGGTGATACTGATACGTCACTTTACTTGTCGCAGTCCTTATGGTAGTAAATGTCACTTTTAGGAAATGTTTGCATTGAAAAACACTGGAAAGAAAATGCAGTAAAATTATATTTATTTTATTGACAAGGTTTTTCATGTTGCTCATCTTCAACACGGTTCCTAATATTTTATTTTATTTTGACAATAAGTACATTAGATTTTAATCTAATTTTATTTTTTTTAAAGGTTTTATCTTATTAATATTACAGTCATTTTGTTTTATTAAATAAATAAAAATATTGTTGGATTTTTTTTTTCCATTTTAATTCACCTTTTTTAACGGAAAAATATGCAAGACTCATAAACTTTTCATCCTTTTTTTAAACTCAAATTTAAGTATTTTTTAAGCTTTTCATTCTTTCCCTCCCAAAGTTATTTCATGTTTTTTTGAAAAATACAAAAAAAAAATGTTCTCATAATTAAGACAATAATCATATAATATCCATTTACTTTTCTCAAATAACTATTTTTTTAATCAAAAAAAAAAATTACTTAAGTACTAAAAAAAATCTGCAGTGTTATGAACACTCGTATCAATATTCAAGACTATGGTATCTCCTCCTCAGTCAAATACTCCATCCGCAGCTTCTCCATATGTTCATGGATAAATGTCCCCCCTTATAAACCTAGCCTTTATCGGTTACTTGGATGATTTCTTTCTTTAATTCAATGGAAATCATCCGCTTCTCTCACTGTCCTTCACACGCACCTTCTGGAACCAAGGTTGGAAAATGTAATCTGTCTTGCTTGCGTTAGCTAATGCTAACGAGCGAGACACCGGATTTGGGCGCAGTTTTTCAAGTTCGCTGTGGCGTTTTCTATCCCATCATTATTTGGAAAAATAGTCAAGAAAGGGCTCGTATCGCAAAATATTCTTAAGCTGCACTCCATTTTCTTTATATCCATCAACAAAATATGCTTAACGTTTGAGTTTTCTGAAAAAGATGCCTTTTTTTTTTTTTTTTTTTGTTAATATTCGTCAACAAAAATTGTAATTATTTTTAAAATATTAGGGCTTTTTGGCTAAAATAAATGAATAAAACATTTCTTGATTTAAAAAAAATACTTATCACGATAATTTTTTGTAAAAAAATAATAGTAATAACTATAAAATACCATAAGAGTACATATCTTTCCTCAAATTTTTTTTTAATTTTCTGGGGTGGGTGTGCGTGGACAAATTCTGTCCCCCAAGAAAAATCGAACTGTGAAACAGCCGCTTTAATGTACTGCTTCTTAAATAGCAGGAAAGGGGGGCGTGAGAAGTTAAAGTATTTAAAGTAGAAGTATATTTAGTGTTATTAAATAACTATCTTGACACATACAGACAAAAACCCACAAATTAAAGTAGGGCGTGAGAAAAATTATGTCCCCATGTATGTGAGTTTGGGGCCTGGGGGGGGGGGGCGTGAGAGCGAATGACGGAATAGCATATATCTTGACAAGTAGAGATAAAAAAAAAAAACCATTAATTTCGAAGGGGGGGCGTGAAAAAAATTATGTCGGGAGAGGATTTGATATGCATGTGGGGTGTGGTGGGGCGTGAGAGGCAATAGTGTAATATATATGTGGATACATAAATAGTCACTTTGGGGGAGCGTGAATTTTTTTTTAATGATGTCCCATCAGCGGGGTGCCGTGATATGTATGTGTGGTGGAGGGGGGCGTGAGAGGCAGTAGCGTAATAGCGTATATTTGGACACATACAGATTAATAAATGCACATTTACTTAAGGAGGGGCGTGCCTTGATATGTATGTGGGTTTGAGAAGGGGGACGTGAGAGCGAATGACGGAATAGCATATATCTTGACAAATAGAGATAAAAGAAACAAACATTAATTTCGAAGGGGGGGGGGGCGTGAAAAAAATTATGTCGGGGGGAAATTTGATATGCATGTGGGGTGTGGTGGGGCGTGAGAGGCAATAGTGTAATATATATCTGGATACATAAATAAATAGTCACTTTGGGGGAGCGTGAACATTTTTTAATTATGTCCCATCAGCGGGGTGCCGTGATATGTATGTGTGGTGGAGGGGGGCGTGAGAGGCAGTAGCGTAATAGCGTATATTTGGACACATACAGATGAATAAATAAACATTTACCTAAGGGGGTGCGTGAAAAAAAAAGTCAATGCCTTGATATGTATGTGAGTAGGAGGAGGGGGGCGTGAGGGCGAGTGGCAGAATAGCATATATCTTGACAAATAGAGATAAAAAATGATAAAAAAATTAACTTCGGGGGGGGGCGTGAAAAAAATGATGTCCTTTGAGGGATACCGTGATATGTATGTGGGGTGGAGGGGGGCGTGAGAGCCAGTAGTGTGTAACTGGAGAAATACGGATAAATAAATAAACATTAACTTAAGGGGGGCGCGTGAAAGGAAAATGATGTTCCGTGATATGTATAAGGGGGGTGTGAGAGGCGGTGTAATAGCATATATCTGGACACATACAATAAATAAGCATTCACTTTGGGGGGCATGAAAAAAATGTTGTCCCATCAGGGGGGTGCAGTGATATGTATGTGGGGTTGAGCGAAATAGCTTATTTCCGGACGTATGCAGATAAGTAAATAAACATTCACTTAAGGGGGGCGTGAAAAAAACGATGTCCATCAGGGCGATGCGGTGATATGTATGTGGGGATGGAGGGGGGGCGTGAGAGGCAGTAGCGTAATAGCATATATCTGGACACATGCAAATAAATAAACAGTCACTTAAGGGCGGGGTGTGAAAAAAAAGTATGTCTCAATGGGGGGCTGCCTTGATATGTATGTGGGGTGGAGGGGGCGTGAGAGGCAGTAGCGTATATATGGAAAGATACAGATAAATAATTAACATTCACTTACGGGGGGCATGAAAAAAATGTCCCATCAGGGGGGATGCTGTGATATGTATGTAGGGGGTGGAGGGGGGCGTGAGAGACAGTCGCGTAATAGCGTATATTCGGACACATACAGATAAATAAATAAACATTCACTTAAGGGCAGAGTGTGAAAAAAAATATCTCTCATGGGGGGCTGCCTTGATACGTATGTGGGGTGGAGGGGGCGTGAAAGTCAGTAGCGTAAAAATGGAAAGATACAGGTACTTAAATAACATTCACTTAAGGGGGTGTGAATAAAAAAGTGTCCCATCAGGGGGGGTGACGTGATATGTATGTGTGTGTGGAGGGGGGTGGGGGTGAAAGGCAGTAGCGTAATAGCACATATCTGGACACGTACAGATAAATAAATTGATATTCACTTAAGGGGGGGCGTGAAAAAAAGGTCCCATCAGGGAGGTGCCGTGATATGTATGTCAGGGGCATGAGAGGCAGTTGCATATATCTGGACACATTCAGATAAATAAGTATTCACTTAAGGGGGGGGGGGGCGTGAAAATTGTCTATGTCCCATCACGGGGGCGCCTTGATATGTATGTGGGGGGTGTGAGAGGCAGTAGCGTAACACTATATATCTGGACACATACAGATAAATAAATAAATATTCACTTAAGGGTGGGGTGTGAAAAAAAATTATCTCTCATGGGGGCCTGCCTTGATATGTATGTGGGGTGGAGGGGGCGTGAGAGGCAGTCGCTTATATATGGAAAGATACAGGTACATAAATAACATTCACTTAAGGGGGGCGTGAAAAAAAAAGTGCCATCAGGGGCGTGACAAGATATGGAAATGGGGCGGGGGTGGGGGGGAGTGAGAGGCAGTAGCGTGATTAATGAACATTCACTTAAGGGGGGGGCGTGACAAATTTGTATGTCCCATCATGGGGGTGCCGTGATATGTATGTGGGGGGTGTGAGAGGCAGTAGCGTAATAGCATATATCTGGACACATGCAGATAAATAAATAACCATTCACTTAATGGGGGGGGGGGTGTGAAAAAAATGATGTCCCCTAAAAAAGAGCTGTTAAAAGAGTTCCAAACAGGTACTTTGATGCAGTGTTTCTTAGGGCGGGGGCACTGTGGAAGGGGGTGGGGGGGCGTGAGAGGCAACAGCACCGTCAGTGTTAATAAATAACTATCATGACACATGCAGAAAAATCCACATTAATTTCAAGGGGGGCGTGAAAAAAAAATGGTCCTTTGGGCGGGCGTGACTAGACATAATTGAGAGCAGCACCTGCGAGCAATCAAGGTGTTTGGTCGGGCTGACGTCAGTCGTCCTCGTGGGTCCGACGTGGATCTTCCACGCTGGTCCGTGCAAACTCGGGAGTGTTGCTCCTTGGCTCCTTGGCTCCTTGGCTCCTTGGCTCCTTGGCTCCTTGGCTCCTTGGCTCCACGTCTCCCGTGGCGTGCGCACTCCACCTCCTCGGGGCGCTGCGTGCCTCCGCCTGGGTGCCCGGAGACGACTTCGGTGTGGTGATGTACGTGCGTGTGCGTGGGTGTGTGCGTGTAGTGGATGTATGTGGCGGGGGATGTTTGAGGCAAGGCAGGCAGATGGTGACCTTTTGGGGGGAAATTACCACGAACCCTGTGACTCTCTCTCTCTTTTTTTTTCTTTTTTTTTTGTATCACGCAGCATGCCCACGCGTGTACGTCAGGTTAGTCGTGGAGTAAATATACGTCCTCTCCTTCTTCCCCCCCATTGATTGAAATTACACAAATGAGCGTAAAAAGTAGGCCAACATCCTCCTTCCCCTCCCCTCCGTATTTGGTCACGAGTGGGCGTGTGCGTGATTTCCTCTCGCTGGCTTGAGCAGCTGGAGTCCTGGGGAGCGCGTGCGCGCGCGTCGTCGTCGTCGGGGGCGCGCCCGGGCCGGGAGTCAGGAAGCGTATAGTTTCAGCACCAAGGCCAGAGCTCCGGGCTGGAACAATGGAGAGGCGCGCAAGGGAGTGTCTGCAAATGTTCACACGGCACGGCCACGTCCACTAGTCTAGTGCAGTCTTTTTCGAGCCAAAGCACATTTCTTTCATTGGAAAAACCCTGAGGCACTCCACTAAGGGAAAACATAAATAAATTAAACTCAGCAGCCGATATTGACAATTAAAAGTCGTTGTCGCAATTGTTGGATATGACTTTAAAGGCCTACTGAAATGAGATGTTCTTATTTAAAGGGGGATAGCAGGTCCATTCTATGTGTCATACTTCATCATTTCGCGATATTGCCATATTTTTGCTGAAAGGATTTAGTAGAGAACATCCACGATAAAGTTTGCAACTTTTAGTCGCTAATAGAAAAGCCTTGCCTTTACCGGAAGTATGTGCGCGTGACGTCACGAGTTGCAGGGCTCCACACATATTCACATTGTTTTTAATGGGAGCCACCAGCAGTAAGAGCAATTCGGACCGAAAAAACCGACAATTTCCTCATTAATTTGAGGGAGGATGAAAGATTTGTGAATTAGGATATTGATAGTGAAGGACTAAAAGAAAAAAGAAAAAAAAGCGACGGCTCCGAGCGGCGGCAGTGTGAGCGTTTCAGATGTAATTAGACACATTTACTAGGATAATTTTGGAAGATCCCTTATCTGCTTATTGTTTTAATAGTGTTTTAGTGAGATTTTAAAGGTTGTAAAGACATACCTCAAGGTCGGATGGCTGCGGTGAACACGCAGTGTCTCAGAGAGAAGCCGAGGAGCCAAGCTCACTGCTGCCTTTTTTGACAGCTGCTGCAGGACCACAAATAATCCACTGATGTCTCCGGTAAGATATAGTTCACAATTTCCCCATCCAAAAATATGCTGGTTGACGTAGAGAAAACATGTTCGCTTGACCGCTCTGCTTCACAACAAACAAAGAAACACCGGCTGTGTCTCGATGCTAAAGACAGCTGCAATCCACCGCTTTCCACCAACAGCATTCTTCTTTGACGTCTCCATTATTAATTGAACAAATTGCAAAAGATTCAGCAACACAGATGTCCAAAATACTGTGTAATTATGCGATTAAAGCAGACAACCTTGTGCCGCTATGTGGTGCAGCGCTAATATTTCCTGACAGTCCTTGACATCACGCGTACGCGTCATCAATTTAAAATTGCAATTTAGTAAACTAAAGCGGCCGTATTGGCATGTGTTGCAATGTTAATATTTCATCATTGATATATAAACTATCAGACTGCGTGGTCGCTAGTAGTGGCTTTCAGTAGGTCTTTAAAGCAGGGGTCACCAACCTTTTTGAAACCAAGAGCTACTTCTTGAGTACTGATTAATGCGAAGGGCTACCAGGTTGATACACACTTAAATAAATTGCCAGAAATAGCCAATTTGCTCAATTTGTCTTTAATAAATAAATCTATGCATATATATAAAAAATGGGTATTTATGTCTGCTATTCCATTGTACATTTTTTTTCTTTTTACGGAAGGTTTTTTGTAGAGAATAAATGATGAAAAAAACACTTAATTGAACGGCTTAAAAGAGGAGAAAACAAACAAAAATGAAAATTAAATTTTTAAACATAGTTTATCTTCAATTTTGACTCTTTAAAATTCAAAATTCAAGTGAAAAAAAATGAAGAGAAAAACTGGCTAATTCGAATCTTTTTGAAAACATTTAAAAAATAATTTATGGAACATCATTAGTAATTTTTCCTGATTAAGATTCATATTAGAATTTTGATGACATGTTTTAAATAGGTTAAAATCCAATCTGCACTTTGTTAGAATATATAACAAATTGGACCAAGCTATATTTTTAACAAAGACAAATCATTATTTCTTCTAGATTTTCCAGAACAAAAATTTTAAAAGAAATTCAAAAGACTTTGAAATAAGATTTTAATTTGATTCTACAGATTTTCTAGATTTGACAGAATATTTTTTGGGAATTTTAATCATAATAAGTTTGAAGAAATATTTCACAAAAATTCTTCGTCGAAAAAACAGAAGCTAAAATGAAGAATTAAATTGAAATGTATTTATTATTCTTTATAATAAAAAAATACTTGAACATTGATTTAAATTGTCAGGAAAGAAGAGGAAGGAATTGAAATGCTAAAAAGGTATATGTGTTTAAAAATCTTAAAATCATTTTTAAGGTTGTATTTTTTTTTTCTAAAATTGTCTTTCTGAAAGTTATAAGAAGCAAAGTAAAAAAATAAATTAATTTATTTAAACAAGTGAAGACCAAGTCTTTCAAATATTTTCTCGGATTTTTAAATTCTATTTGAGTTTTGTCTCTCTTAGAATTAAAAATGTTGACCAGCTTGCTAGTAAATAAATACAATTTAAAAAATAGAGGCAGCTCACTGGTAAGTGCTGCTATTTGAGCTATTTTTAGAACAGGCCAGCGGGCGACTCATCTGGTCCTTACGGGCGACTTGGTGCCCGCGGGCACCGCGTTGGTGACCCCTGCTTTAAAGCATAACCAAAAATCCATCACTATAGCTCTTGTCTCAAAGTAGGTGTACTGTCACCACCTGTCACATCACACTGTGTTTTTTTTTTGCTGTTTCCCTGAGTGTAATGTTTTACTTCTTTTCTTGCGCTCCTATTTTGTTGTTGATTGTCATGTCATGTTCGGATGTACTTTGTGGACGCCATCTGCTGCTCCGCATGCTGAAAGTTTTTGCTGTCGTCTACGTTTACTTTGTAGCCAGTTCAGTTTTAGTTTCATTTTGCATAGCCTTCCCTAAGCCTCAATGCCCTTTCTTAGCAACACTCCCCTTTTGTTCATTTTTGGTTTAAGCGTTAGATAGCTTTTTACCTGCGCCCTGCCTCCCGCTGTCATCTGCATATTGTGATCACCGCAAACAATGTTCCCGACATCAACAAAGCAATTAGGATAGGATAGGTCTTTATTGTCATTGCACAAGTACAACGAAACTTGCTGCCACCTACTGATATGGAAGAATATTACACAGTTACCGAGATCCAGACAGCACCGACACGTTATTTGCGGATCATAATTACTGGTTTGCAAAAAACATTTTTAACCCAATTAGGTGAAATGACATCATCTCTCACGGCACACTAGGGTGCCGCGGCACAGTGGTTGGAAAAACACTGCACTATTGCAGTGGTTCTCAACCTTTTTTCACTGTGAACATTTTTTTTAATTCAAGTACCCCCTAATCAGAGCAAAGCATTATTGGTTGAAAAAAAAGAGATAAAGAAGGAAAATACAGCACTCAGTCATCAGTTTTGATTTATCCATCCATCCATCCATCCATTTTCTACCGCTTATTCCCTTTTGTGGTTGCGGGGGGCGCTGCCGCCTATTAAGTTGTATAATTTACCAACCGGCATAGCTCGGTTGGTAGAGCAGCCGTGCCAGCAACTTGAGGGTTGCAGGTTCGATTCCCGCTTCCGCCATCCTAGTCACTGCCGTTGTGTCCTTGGGCAAGACACTTTACCCACCTGCTCCCAGTGCCACCCACACTGCTTTAAATGTAACTTAGATATTGGGTTTCACTATGTAAAGCGCTTTGAGTCACTAGAGAAAAGCGCTATATAAATATAATTCACTTCACACTTCACTATAACAACAAAAAGTAAACACATTTTCTGATGGGAAAAACTATTTTTTTTTGTAAGAGGATTATCAATCAATCAATCAATGTTTATTTATATAGCCCCAAATCACAAATGTCTCAAAGGACTGCACAAATCATTACGACTACAACATCCTCGGAAGAACCCACAAAAGGGCAAGGAAAACTCACACCCAGTGGGCAGGGAGAATTCACATCCAGTGGGACGCCAGTGACAATGCTGACTATGAGAAACCTTGGAGAGGACATCAGATGTGGGCAACCCCCCCCCCCCTCTCTAGGGGACCGAAAGCAATGGATGTCGAGCGGGTCTAACATGATACTGTGAAAGTTCAATCCATAGTGGCTCCAACACAGCCGCGAGAGTTCAGTTCAAAGCGGATCCGAGACAGCAGCGAGAGTCCCGTCCACAGGAAACCATCTCAAGCGGAGGCGGATCAGCAGCGTAGAGATGTCCCCAACCGATACACAGGCGAGCGGTCCATCCTGGGTCTCGACTCTGGACAGCCGGTACTTCATCCATGGTCATCGGACCGGACCCCCTCCACAAGGGAGTGGGGGGACATAGGAGAAAGAAAAGAAGCGGCAGATCAACTGGTCTAAAAAGGAGGTCTATTTAAAGGCTAGAGTATACAGATGAGTTTTAAGGTGAGACTTAAATGCTTCTACTGAGGTGGCATCTCGAACTGTTACCGGGAGGGCATTCCAGAGTACTGGAGCCCGAACGGAAAACGCTCTATAGCCCGCAGACTTTTTTGGGGCTCTAGGAATCACTAATAAGCCGGAGTCTTTTGAAGGCAGATTTCTTGCCGGGACATATGGTACAATACAATCGGCAAGATAGGATGGAGCTAGACCGTGTAGTATTTTATACGTAAGTAGTAAAACCTTAAAGTCACATCTTAAGTGCACAGGAAGCCTGTGCAGGTGAGCCAGTACAGGTATATATGTATGTATATATGTATATAAAGGTATATACAGTATAGGTATATATGTATGTATATATGTATATAAAGGTATATACAGTATAGGTATATATGTATGTATATATGTATATAAAGGTATATACAGTATAGGTATATATGTATGTATATATGTATATAAAGGTATATACAGTATAGGTATATATGTATGTATATATGTATATAAAGGTATATACAGTACAGGCGTAATGTGATCAAACTTTCTTGTTCTTGTCAAAAGTCTAGCAGCCGCATTTTGTACCAACTGTAATCTTTTAATGCTAGACATGGGGAGACCCCAAAATAATACGTTACAGTAATCGAGATGAGACGTAACAAACGCATGGATAATGATCTCAGCGTCTTTAGTGGACAAAATGGAGCGAATTTTAGCGATATTACGGAGATGAAAGAAGGCCGTTTTAATGTGTGCCTCAAAGGAGAGACTTGGGTCGTAGATAATACCTAGATTTTTTACCGAGTCACCTTGTTTAATTATTTTGGTGGTCAAATGTTAGAGTTTTATTATTAAATAGAGGTCGGTGTCTAGCAGGACCGATAATCAGCATTTCCGTTTTTTGGGCGTTAAGTTGCAAACATTTTTTTAGTAACGCTTTTAATGTGTGACTCAAAGGAGAGAGTTGGGTCGAAGATAATACCCAGATTTTTTACCGAGTCACCTTGTTTTATTATTTGGTTGTCAAATGTTAAAGTATTTCCTCGAATTCGCCGCAGGGCATATAGTATGCGCCTGCCTTGAATAACTGCCGGGTCAAACTCGCTTTGCAAAATAATTAGCGCATGCTTAGTATTAGTATTACCGCCTGGTCGAACTCGTGACGTCACGAGTGACACTTCCCCTGTCATCATTTTCAAAATGGAGGAGGCTGATTTCAATACCGGTAATTTGAAAGAAGATTAAGAGCTATTCAGTAGGATTTAAGGTCCAAGCTTACATCAAACTCAAATGTTTACTGCATGCCTTTGGTAAGTGCTGAGTGAGAAGAGGTTTTAAAATAATTAGCGCATGCCTCTGAGAAGAGGTTTTGAATTAATTAGCGCCCCGGCGGCAATTCAAGGAAACACGGTATATCAATACTTTTGACATTTTTTCTCACGAGGATACATGTAATACAATTAGTCTGTGTGTGCGTTGGGCTCATTTGTCGACGGTCCCCGGGTGACGTCACACCGGCCCTGTCAGGTTGGCGAAGGGGGAGGGGCCACGACAAAAAGAGAGAGAGAGCGAGAGAGAGAGAGAGAGATAGTATACCGGCGGGCTGACGACGTGAAAGGAAACATTCAACATAGGACGGCTGAGCGCAAACACGGAAAAGGACGACGAAATTACATTTAAAACAAAGTCCGAACAACAACGACGAGACTGCGCGGTGGGCGGACACACGCAGACGGAAAAAAAAAACATTTCCAAAATCAATTACCGCGTGTCGTCATTAGTTTGTCATCAGTCGCCGCCGAAACAAGCTAGCGCGCTAAACAACTTCTGCCATTTTTAATTGTATTTTTTTTTTGGGCTGACTTTGTGTGTCCTGACACACACACACATAAAAATAACAAAACAAACAAACAAAAAAAAAAAAAAGTGTCCGAACTGTTCGAGCGAGTTGGCTTTGTCAGGACACAACCTGTAGTATCTCGGGTAGGAGGAGGAGGAGGCACAAAGAGAGGAGAGCATCCACGGGAGAAAAAAGACACTTCACTCGCATCCTTTTTTTTTTTTTAATTTGGGACAATCTTCACCATTTACCTGCAACAAGAGGTAAGACTTTGAATATATACATGTGTGTGTGTGTGTGAGTGTGTGACAGGAGGGAGGGGGTCTGGGACAAAGAGCAAAAGGAGCCCCCCCCCCCCCCCCCCCCAACACACACACACACACACACACACATGACACCCGTGTTGTAACCTACAGCTGCCTAAACAAAGAAGCCTCCCCGATGCCTATGACCGAGCCCCCCCATCATGTTGTGTGTGTCCTCTGTCCTCTATAGGGGTCCACGGCCGCCACCGCCGCCGCCACCGCCGCTTCCTCCTCCTTACCTCCATAGGTAACGTCACATTTCTTTGCCACTCACAGGAATTTAACGAGGATTGTCGGCCAATTGCAATTTGCATAATCGCCGTGACACAGGCCCTTTGTCGTCGGCCGGTTCGGGGCTGCTATCGCTTATTTATGTATTTTTTTGTCGTCAAAGGGGAAAGCCACTTTGTTTTTCGGAGGATTTTTTCCTGTCCTAAGACGAAAAGGCGTGTTTTTTTGTGTGCATTCTAACTCGTAAATAAATGTTAGCAGAAGTCAGCTAACAAAGGAGGTACTGGTAGTCGCTCAGTTCCGCTTATAATAGGCCCTAAAAAACGTCAACATTATACGTAATGTTGTGATAGTGCTAATAAAGTGTAATATTTACATATTTTGCCCGTTCGTTTCATAGACCAGTGGTTTTCAAACTTTTTTCGCCCTCTCTTCATCCATAATGTTGGATATAGAGAACATACAAACCTTTTTATTTATTGAATCAAAGATACTGAAATTCCACGACATAGTGAATTTGCAAACAGATGAAATTATACACAAAGCAAACTATAACTTGCTTCCCAAGAATATACAAACCCCGTTTCCATATGAGTTGGGAAATTGTGTTAGTTGTAAATATAAACGGAATACAATGATTTGCAAATCCTTTTCAACCCATTTTCAATTAAATTAACTACAAAGACAAGATATTTGATGTTCAAACTCATACACTTTATTTTAATTTTGCAAATAATAATTAACTTAGAATTTCATGGCTGCAACACATGCCAAAGTAGTTGGGAAAGGGCATGTTCACCACTGTGTTACATCACCTTTTCTTTTAACAACACTCAATAAACGTTTGGGAACTGAGGAAACTAATTGTTGAAGCTTTGAAAGTGGAATTCTTTCCCGTTCTTGTTTTATGTAGAGCTTCAGTCGCTCAACAGTCCGGGGTCTCCGCTGTCGTATTTTACGCTTCATAACGCGCCAAACATTTTCGACGGGTCAGGAAAGTACACACACTCTTTTTTTTACGAAACCACGCTGTTTTAACACTTGTCTTGCTGAAATAAGCAGGGGCGTCCATGATAATGTTGCTTGGATGACAACATATGTTGCTCCAAAACCTGTATGGACCTTTCAGCATTAATGGTGCCTTCACAGATGTGTAAGTTACCCATGCCTTGGCCACTAATACACCCCCATACCATCACAGATGCTAGCTTTTGAACTTTGCGCCTATAACAATCCGAATGGTTATTTTCCTCTTTGTTCTGGAGGACACCACGTCCTCTGTTTCCAAATATAATTTGAAATGTGGACTCGTCAGACCACGGAACACCTTTCCACTTTGCATCAGTCCATCTTAGGTGAGCTCGGGCCCAGCCAAGCCGGCGGCGTTTCAGGATATTGTTGATAAATGGGTTTGGCTTTGCATAGCAGAGTTTTAACTTGCACTTACAGATCTACCGACCAACTGTAGTTACTGACAGTGGTTTTATGATGTGTTCCTTAGCCCATGTGGTGATATCCTTTACACACCGATGTCGGTTTTTGATGCAGTACCGTCTGAGGGATCAAAAGTCCGTAATATCATCGCTTAAGTGCAGTAATTTCTCCAGATTCTCTGAACTTTTTGATGATTTTACGGACCGTAGATGGTAAAATCCCTAAATTCCTTGCAATAGCTCGTTGAGAAATGTTGTTCTAAAACTGTTC
>NC_084631.1:4493674-4531174 GCF_033978795.1 Nerophis ophidion | reverse complement strand
TGTATGTATATGTATATATATATATATATATATGTATGTATATGTATATGTATATATGTATGTATGACCCATTGCAAACAGGTGTGACATTTTTTTTTTTCCATCCAACACAAAATGTCAATAAACATGGTCACTGAACTTTGTGAATATTTAAAAAAAAAATGTCCATTTACTATAAAAACAACAAAAACAACTTTTCGCCATTTTAAATCCATTACAAAGGATGAAGGGGAAACAGTCCACACTTTTGGAGCATTTTAGCTGCTTGATATTTCTGATTGGTTACAAAACGCAAAACGTTAAGGAGGTTGTCGCGGAAACAAACAAGGTAGGAGTCAAACTTTTAAATACTCTTACTATCTAATTATGTTAATTGTATATCCATTATATTATTATATGTACACGTGTATGTATAGACTATAGATACATATATATGTATGTATATATCTATGTGTACATATATGTATATATATGTCTATATGTGTATGTATATGTGTACCTATATGTATGTATGTATGTTATATATAGATACAGATATAGATGTATTGTGTGTGTATATATCTATCTATATATATATATAGATATATATGAGTCAAAAAGTTTGGACACCCCCTGCAATAATGAGTAAATAAAGGAAAAAGGTATAATCGGTGAAACAGATTGTTGCAGGATAATGATCCTTTTTCTTCTTGCTTCAGATCCACCTGCTCCTCTTCAGGGGGGTACCTGCCATAAATCCTTCTTAGTCCCCTCTTCCGAGCCCCTCTCTCCCGATGAAGGAGGCCGACGCCATCAAGCTTTTTGTGGGGCAGATTCCCCGGAATCTGGAGGAGAAGGACCTCAAGCCCATTTTTGAGCAGTTTGGCAAGATCTATGAGCTCACTGTGATTAAGGACAAATACACCGGCATGCACAAAGGTGGGTCACCACTTTACTACTAGAGAGAGAGAGAGAATGAGAGAGAGAGAGAGACAGGAGGTGTGGGAGGGGGGATTTTCACAGCTTTGATTGTCACATATCACCATGGCAACAGTCACACCTTCTATAGTCTCCTGCAGCATGAGATAAAGAAAACAGCACATACACAGCAGTGTTGACTAATAATTTTATTCTTAGTTATCGTCAACAGCCTATTTTCCCCTGGTTAAAATAACACGTTAATGAAAGAAAACGAAATCCACGTCGATTAAGACGATAACAAAAGTAACTGACATTGTCGTCGATGAATAAAAACGAGAGGAAAATGTTGAGAGAAACGGAATCCAATCATGTTAAATTGCAACTTCTCGATGGGCGGGACAGGTTGCTTTTTCTTGTGAGATGAAGTTAGTTTTCTCACAGCAAAAACAGCAATGTGTGGATTTAACATCTTCAGTATGTAATATGTGTACACCTGGGGACACATTTTATTTGTGACGTTATAGGATGCCATCAGCGGGCGAGTCATCGTGACATCGACACAACTGTAAGTTAAAGCTATGTGTGTTTGCAGCCTCGGGGTCTCCTGCGTTCATTAACGACCTTTGTATGCATCGTACATCATTTCTGATCATAGGCTCATGCTATGTTTGTGGTAAACAAATGCGTAGCAGGTGGTCTAAATGAACGCGCCTTGAAATTACGTCTGCACGATTTTGAGAAAAAACCTAATTGCGTTCTGTTGTCATCAAAATTGGGAATCTATTTGCGTTTTTTATATTTTATACATAAAAATGCATAAAACTGCGAAAATAACAAGTAGACGCTCAATCAACATATTCTTGTCGAAATTTTTTTTTTTTAATATTTGGCTCTATGCAGACATCATGCTTTTAAATTGAAGAAATAACCAATACAAACTATTCAGTGATTATAATTAAAAAAATGTTTTTTAAAAAAAACATTTGTTTATTGATTTTCAGACACATATAATTGACATTAGTTGTCTAAAATACATCAAATGCTCCCCCCAACAAGTAAAATATAATAATAATAATAATAATATTAATAAATAAAGCAAGAAACCACAGCCAGCCTCATTCTTGAATGGCCTTAGAGAGATATAGCAAGCTACAAGCACACAAAAGGCTCATCAACCACCCACATTTCAATTGTCAGTCAATCAGGGTTAATTTGGAGATCAGTTTCCCCGACATATCTCAGAAAGGCACCCCACAGTTTTTGAAACTTTGCAGAACAACCATTCAATGTCACCCTAGTCTTTTACGGTTTGAGAAAATAAAGAACATATTTAATCCAGCAGGTGTGGCAAGGAGGCGCTGTTGCCTTTCAATTGAACACAACGAGTCTTCTAGCCAACAAAGTAGTGAACGCTACAATATTCTTTTTGGATTTGTTAAGGGTAGTTGACTGAGGTGCTACCCCAGATAGTCAACTTTAATTAAATGTTATTGTAATATATAATAATAATAATGCAAGTAACTATTGAAAATGATTTAAACTTTTTGTTCTTGTTTCTGTAGTATTGTTCACCATTGTAGATAGATAGTATTTTATTGATTCCTTTCGGGGAGTTCCCTCAGGAAAATTAAAAAAGTACTGTAATTGGAAGGTAAATAACAATGGGTAGATTTTTTTATATACATATATATATATGTGTGTGTGTGTGTGTATATATATATATATATATATATATATATATATATATATATATATATATATATATATATATGTATATATGTGTGTGTGTATATATATATATATGTATATGTATATATGTGTGTGTGTATATATATATATATGTATATATATATATGTGTGTGTATATATATATATGTGTGTATATATATATGTGTGTGTGTGTATATATATATATATATATATATATATATATATATATATATATATACTTTTTTAATTTGTCCTGTTCAGACAGTCAGTCAAATCATATAATTTATGTGGATGATCATATCTGCTGTACAGATTTACTTTAGAAAAGATAAGTGTTGGATACTTCTCTTGTTACCTTATTTGTATTTTACTTTATTAAATGTTTGGGTAGAATTTTATTCAACAAAATCTGTTTTATTTTAAGTAATATTGAAATTTATCAGAGCTGTTCGATGTAGTTAATCATAGAACTGGCACCCAATGTTATTAAGAAGTATTGACTTTGAATCGAGTCATTACCCCCAATAATCAAATCGAATCGTGTGGTGTCCAAAGATTAACAGCTTTATAAATAACATTGTGTTCTTAAATAAAGGAACAAAAAAAAAAAAAGGTTCTCATTTCTCTAGGCAAGAATGTAACTGAAATAAATATTGAACATTTTAAAGTGCATTTCTTTGTCAGTCAGAAAAACGAGGTCGGATGTTGTCTTTTTGTTTCGAGCCATCGCGCCATCACGTCATTTTCGCCTGTTAGTCCGTGTTGATGGGCGTATATTGCCCATCCAATTTGAAACGGGACATTTTGGCTTTTGTATCACATTTTTTTTCCTACCTATTTTTGTTACTTTGCGGCACCAGTCCCTGGCGAGTTGCAAATAGAGAGGCTGTCTGTGCGTGTAAAGCTGGCGCCCCGCGCTCCGCCCGTCTAGGAAAAGATTGTGAATGACTGAAAAGATGCCTCACTGCGTTCAATTAATTCTACTGTTAAATAAACACGCTCAGGTGATGAGAGCGATGCACAGAGTGAGACATCTTTCTCCCCGTTTGGAGAAAAAGACTTGCCTGCTCAGTGGCCTTGTGGTTAGTGTCCGCCCTGAGATCGGTAGGTTGAGAGTTCAAACCCCGGCCGAATCTTACCAAAGACTATAAAAATGGCACCCATTACCTCCCTGCTTGGCACTCAGCATCAAGGGTTGGATTTGGGGGTTAAATCATTCAAATGATTCCAGAGGGCGGCCACCGCTGCTGCTCACTGCTCCCCTCACCTCCCAGGAGGTGGAACAAGGGCATGGGTCAATTTCAGAGGTCAATTTCGCCACACCTAGTGTGTTTGTGACTACCAGTGGTACTTTAACTCAACACCTCTGATTGACTATCATGTCTGTCAATCAAATACCAGTCGCGGCTGGGGGGGAAAACCCCAAACCTCAGTGTTAGCGGGTATTTATCGCACTCATTAAAATGATTATTGTTATTATTATTATTGTTATTTCCAATAAACTTTAAAAGCCTACTGAAATTAGATTTTCTTATCCAAATAGAATGTTGTCTGTCTATCTGTGTTGGCCCTGCGATGAGGTGGCGACTTGTCCAGGGTGTACCCCGCCTTCCGCCCGATTGTAGCTGAGATGGGCGCCAGCGCCCCCCGCGACCCCGAAAGGGAATAAGCGGTAGAAAATGGATGGATGGATAAATAGGGATAGCAGGTCCATTCTATGTGTCATACTTGATCATTTTGCGATATTGCCATATTTTTGCTGAAAGGATTTAGTAGAAAACATCGACGATAAAGTTTGCAACTTTTAGTTGCTAATAAAAAAAGCCTTGCCTGTACCGGAAGTAGCAGACGACGACGTCACCGGAGTGAGGGCTCCTCACATCCTCACATTGTTTATAATGGGAGCCTCCAGCATCAAGAGCTATTTGGAC
Organism: Nerophis ophidion; assembly: GCF_033978795.1. Lineage (NCBI taxonomy): Eukaryota > Metazoa > Chordata > Actinopteri > Syngnathiformes > Syngnathidae > Nerophis > Nerophis ophidion. The sequence continues at coordinate 4,526,633 of NC_084631.1, read as the reverse complement.
CGAGAAAGCGACAATTTCCCCATTAATTTGAGCAGAATGAAAGATTTGTAGATGAGGATATTGATAGTGAAGTACTAGAAAAAAAAAAAAAAAAGGCGATTGCATTGGGAGCGATTCAGATGTTTTTAGACACATTTACTAGGATAATTCTGGGAAATCCCTTATCTTTCTATTGTGTTGCGAGTGTTTTAGTGAGTTAAATAGTACCTGATAGTCGGAGGGGTGTGGCCACGGGTGTGTTGACGCCAGTCTCCGAGGGAAGCGCAAGCTCAGCTGATCTCCGATAAGAGGTGACTTTTTACCACAATTTTCTCACCGAAACCTGCCGGTTGACAAGTGGTCGGGAACCATGTTCGCTTGACCGATCTGATCCATAGTAAAGCTTCACCTCTGGGAATTTTAAACATGGAAGCACCGTGTGTTTGTGTGGCGGCATAGCTCGGTTGGTAGAGTGGCCGTGCCAGCAACTTGAGGGTTGCAGGTTCGATTCCCGCTTGTGCCATCCTAGTTACTGCCGTTGTGTCCTTGGGCAAGACACTTTACCCATCTCCTCCCAGTGCCACCCACACTGCTTTAAATGTAACTTAGATATTGGGTGTCACTATGTAAAAGCGCTTTGAGTCACTTGAGAAAAGCGCTATATAAATATAATTCACTTCACTAAAGGCTAAATCTTCCCACCTCCATCTTTCTACTTTGACTTCTCCATTATTAATTGAACAAATTGCAAAAGATTCAATAACACAGATGTGAATGAAGTGAATTATATTTATATAGCGCTTTTTCTCTAGTGACTCAAAGCGCTTTACATAGTGAAACCCAATATCTAAGTTACATTTAAAGCAGTGTGGGTGGCACTGGGAGCAGGTGGGTCAAGTGTCTTGCCCAAGGACACAACGGCGGAAGCGGGGATCGAACCTGTAAACCCTCAAGTTGCAAACACGGCCACTCTACCAACCGAGCTATACCGCCCCCCCCATAGAAAAGGTAATGAAGCCGACAACATTCTGACGGACGACAATTTTACATAGAAATATTAACATTGGATCCCAAACTACACGTTTAAGATTGGCAATGATAAATATACCTGGGAAGAAAAAGTAATATTTTTTTCTTAGTAGGCCTGTCAGAATGAACGAGTTAACTCATGCGATGAATGTAAATAAAACCGGACGAGCTCTTGAGTGAGGGGACTCAACAGGTGTGCAGCATGAAGGAACTTTAGATAAATGTCCAAAATAGTGTGTGATTGCGCGATGAAAAGAGACGACTTTTAGCCGCAAGTGGTGCTGGGCTAATATGTCGCCTCCAACCAATAACGTCACAAACACGCGTCATCATTCCGCGACGTTTTCAACTGGAAACTCCGCGGGAAATTTAAAATTGCAATTTAGTAAACTAACCCGGCCGTATTGGCATGTGTTGCAATGTTAATATTTCATCATTGATATATAAACTATCAGACTGCGTGGTCGCTAGTAGTGGCTTTCAGTAGGCCTTTAAAAAGGCCTTATCTTTTACACTTTGTATTTTCGTGGAGTACATTTACTGTCAGTTTAGCTGGCTAAAATGTGTAATTTCCTTGATTAGAAGTAGAATTTAACATTTTAAACAAAAACTATACATATACGAAAGTCTGTGACTAACACTAAAATAGAAACAGCTAACTAGTTAACTTTATCACACGTACACAAGGCTTGTAAAAAAAAAAAAAAAGCACAGTCAGAAAGGGGGTGTCGTGTGTGTGTGTGTGTGTGTGTGTGTGTGTGTGTGTGTGTGTGTGTGTGTGTGTGTGTGTGTGTGTGTGCGTACGTGTGTGCGAGTCATGAAGCAGATTAGGCCGCATGCTCCAATCAGTGTAATGGAACTGTAAGCCTGTGTGATACAAGGGAAAGAATCTGCTGTTTTGAGAATCCTCTCGGCCACAGTAAGCTTCTCTTAAAAGCAATGAGATGGACCATAAGATGCTTGTGTGTGTGTGTGTGTGTGTGTGTGTGTGTGCGTGCCTTGTCCTTATTAACATACTTGTCATCCATTCCCCATCCCTTCTCCGCTCTTTGTGAACATCCTAATCGTCGCCTCTTGTCTTCTTAACTTCATCAGCCTGTCCGTCAACGGGATGCTAACCTGCTGCTAATCTTGTTGTCTTAGTGCTGGTGACAGGTGTAGTAAACGGCTCTGGCCCTCCCTCACACACACAGCCACAGGTACAGCCCATAGGACAGCAGTGGTTGGGGGGAGTGTATTTGGAGTGATCGTGAGGCATGCCTAGTGGTTGCTACTCTATATATATCTATATATATATACTGTGTATATAGGGCCGGCATCGACTGTGCCGAGCCCGCGAGGCCTCGTTAGCCCTGCGCACACGTCTGTGGTGCTGTCATGTGTGCCGACTCGTGCCGTGCCGTTTTCTGACGTGTGACGTGTGCCGTGGAGTGTCCTCTGCTCTAAAGTGCATCATCATGGTGTTGTTACAGTAGGCTCTAGTTGCAGTTTGCATGAATATTCATATTTGTAACCTCTGGCGCAAGCAGCCCTGCAATAATTCATGGCAGCTGACAAGTAATCAGGGAGGGCAAGTCCCCCGCATTCAAGGAGTTCAATCAGGGGTGTCAAACGTACGGCCCGCGAACAGGTTTTATCCGGCTCGTGTGATGAGTTTGCAGAGTATTGAAATGAGCTGATTTTTTTTTCATTTTTAACGAAAAAACAAAACAAAAAACGCTGTTCTAAATGTGTCCACTGGATGTCACAATAGCAATTCTGTTATCAATCAATCAATCAATGTTTATTTATATAGCCCCAAATCACAAATGTCTCAAAGGACTGCACAAATCATTACGACTACAACATCCTCGGAAGAACCCACAAAAGGGCAAGGAAAACTCACACCCAGTGGGCAGAGAGAATTCACATCCAGTGGGACGCCAGTGACAATACTGACTATGAGAAACCTTGGAGAGGACCTCAGATGTGGGCAACCCCCCCCCTCTAGGGGACCGAAAGCAATGGATGTCGAGCGGGTCTAACATGATACTGTGAAAGTTCAATCCATAGTGGCTCCAACACAGCCGCGAGAGTTCAGTTCAAGCGGATACTAGACAGCAGCGAGAGTCCCGTCCACAGGAAACCATCTCAAGCGGATCAGCAGCGTAGAGATGTCCCCAACCGATACAGGCGAGCGGTCCATCCTGGGTCCCGACGAGCGGTCCATCCTGGGTCTCGACTCTGGAGAGCCAGTACTTCATCCATGGTCATCGGACCGGACCCCCTCCACAAGGGAGGGGGGGACATAGGAGAAATAAAAGAAGCGGCAGATCAACTGGTCTAAAAAGGAGGTCTATTTAAAGGCTAGAGTATACAGATGAGTTTTAAGGTGAGACTTAAATGCTTCTACTGAGGTAGCATCTCGAACTGTTACCGGGAGGGCATTCCAGAGTACTGGAGCCCGAACGGAAAACGCTCTATAGCCCGCAGACTTTTTTTGGGCTCTAGGAATCACTAATAAGCCGGAGTCTTTTGAACGCAGATTTCTTGCCGGGACAAGCAAGCAAACGGTTTATGCCGGAGAGGTACACAGTAAAGGGCGACTTTGGCTCTTCCTCCTCGACCCACATGAAACTGATTGATTGAAACTTTTATTAGTCGATTGTACACTACAGTACATATTCCGTACAATTGACCACTAAATGGTAACACCCCAATAAGTTTTTCAACTTGTTTAAGTCGGGGTCCACGTTAATCAATTCATGGTAAAGTAAACTTAAAACCTGACGTTTTATGTCTTCTGCTTCGAACACATCGTCACTTGGCACCCTCGTTGCCCCAAAATGTCAAACACGAGAATAGTGAACTTAACCCTTTCGAATAGTTTTTACCTCCGTTTCTCACGGTTTGTTGAGTTAGCACTAGATTGATATGTGGACGTGGCAAGGGAACTATTTAACACCTAGAAGAGTTTACATGTTGTGTTTTTTGTTCAATCCCAGAAAGACTGTGACTTAAAGTTTAATCCTGGCTCTGTAGACACACTGAGACCAAGTCTAAGGTCACGGTGTTTTTGAAACTGCACCAATTTCCTCAGAAAGTGTTTTGTCCAGAGGATTATTATTTGTGATTTGTACGTTTCCAGAATGTGTTTGCCCTATACTTTGGCCAAAGTAAAACGAAGAAACCAACCTGGAGTTGTCTTTATTTTTAAGTTATCGTGCCATGATTTTACCCAGTTTGGAATAGATTTTCTTCCATGCGGCCCCTGAGCTAAAATGACTTTGACACCCCTGATTTAAATGGTGTGGTGCTATATACTGTACCCTGTGTGTGTGTGTGTGTGTGTGTGTAGCTGTACAGTGAGGTGGTGGGATACAGGGACTCAAGTAAAGAGTGATGAATATATGAGCCTCTCCCTGACCCGCTGTACCTTACATCTCGCCCTCGCCCTTTCTTTATGTGACAGGATGTGCGTTTCTGACGTACTGTGCGAGGGAGTCTGCACTCAAAGCCCAAAGCGCCCTGCACGAGCAGAAAACACTACCCGGGGTAAGTGCGCACCACACGCTCCAGACAGCGCTCTCTTCATGACTGTATGCAACAGACGTGCACATGTGTACTGTATATACATTCAACAGAACATATAAAGGTCAAAGAGGTTTTTCTGTAAAAAAAAAAAAAAAAAAAAAAAAAATTCCTTGGCAACCGGTTACCTGGGGTGGGCTCCAGCTCTCCTCATTGTATGACGGAGTAAGTTTGTTTGAGGGTGATGCCCTTATAAAAATGTAGTATTTTAGGTAACAGTCTTAATAGGACTGGGCGATTATGGCAAAAATAATAACCACCATTTTTTTGATTGATATTGTAATTGAGATTAACTACTAGGGGTGGAGCGGGGAAATTGATTCGAATACATTGTGCGATTCAGAATCGATTCTACTTAACAAAAAAAATTGTTTTTTTTTTAATCAATCCAACAAACCACTACACAGCAATACCATAACAATGCAATCCAATTCCAAAACCGAACCTGACCCAGCAACACTCAGAACTGCAATAAACAGAGCAATTGAGAGGAGACACAAACACCACACAGAACAAACTAAAAGTAGTGAAACAAAAATGAATATTATCAACAACAGTATCAATATTAGTTATAATTTCAGCATAGCAGTGATTAAAAATCCCTCATTGACATTATCATTAGACATTTATAAAAATAAAGAACAATAGTGTGACAGTGGCTTACACTTGCATGGCATCTCATAAGCTTGACAACACACTGTGTCCAATATTTTCACACAGATAATATAAGTCATATTTTTGGTTCGTTTAATAGTTAAAAACAATTTACAGTATTGCAATCAGTTGATAAAACATTGTCCTTTATAATTATAAAAGCTTGTTTAAAAAAATCTACTACTCTGCTAGCATGTCAGCAGACTGGGGTAGATCCTGCTGAAATCCAATGTATTGAATGAATACAGAATCGTTTTGAATCGGAAAAATATCATTTTTGAATCGAGAATCGCGTTGAATCGAAAAAATCGATATATTATCGAATCGCGACCCCAAGAATTGATATTGAATCGAATCGTGGGACACCCAAAGATTCGCAGCCCTATTAACTACACAATTATTCATTAATTTGAAAACATGACTATTGTACCACCAAAACTCAACATTAAATATAGTTACAGCTACATTGCAATAAGGTACGTTCCCAATCCTCTGGTTATCGCCACGCTTGATGAAATCAAAACACACTGTTGCGGTTCGTTTTGATTTTGACTCAGCCGAAATCCCGCAATATTTGCTAAAGACGACGGCCTCCAGGACTCGGGGTTATCCTGAATTTGGATAGTCATCTCAGTATGTATGTAATGACTGACTTAATTATATATTACAGAACTGTTGTTTTACTCATTCACATATTGTCACATGTGGGTCGCATTTTAACGCGGGATCGTTCCTCCAGTGCAAACATAGACACTCCGGACAACAACGTAAAGGTAAGGTGATTTAATAACAAAAACGCCGGTGCAAAAACAGACGAAAAAAACAAAAGAAATGAGTGCCGAAACGCACAGAAGCTAATGCTAACATTAGCACAGGATCAGGGAACAAGAAATCTCGAACAAACCAACGTAACAGTTGCTTACCGCAAACAAGGGACCGAGACCGACTGACGGGACAAGGCAGGCTTGAATAGGACAGTAATGAACAAAAACAGGTGTGCGTCTGGAACCCGCAGCAGGCGAAACTAATACGTTACCATGGTGACCAAGGTGCACAAACAACAAAGGGAGTCGAAACTAACAGAAAATAACTAAACTAAACATGATCCAGACCACGGATCATGACACATATGTCATTTTACTCTTAAAAAAAAGTCAGTAAATGAATGCACCGTATTTTTCGGAGTATAAGTCGCACCTGCCGAAAATGCATAATAAAGAAGGAAAAAAAAACATATATACGTCGCACTGGAGTATAAGTCGCATTTTTGGGGGAAATTTATTCGATAAAATCCAACACCAAGAATAGACATTTGAAAGGCAATTTAAAATAAATAAAGAATAGTGAACAACAGGCTGAATAAGTGTACGTTATATGAGGCATAAATAACCAACTGCTATGTTGACCTAACATATTATGGTAAGAGTCATTCAAATAACTAAAACATATAGAACATGATATACCTTTAACAAACAAACAATCTGTCACTCCTAATCGATAAATCCCATGAAATCTTCCTCGGTGTCGCTTCTGAACAACTCTGCCAACTCCAAAGGTAGACAATGCGCCGCTTCCTCTTCTCTCGGTCGCTTACGTTTACGTTTTCTGTTGCATAATTCACAACTTCCAGCTTGTAACCTGCAGTATATGACTTCCTTTTCGGTGCCATGTTTGTTCAGCCCTTCTCACTTTTTATAAGTTAGCGCCAATGTTGAAATGGTGGAAGTAGTAGCAGCTAGCATCTTTTTTCCCCACAATGCACTTCTGCCATGACCCGCCTCTGCCGAATTTTCATTGGTTGACGTGTGTGTGACGATTGCTAATATCCGGCTAGTCTCTTACATGAATGAGATAAATAATATTATTTGATATTTTATGGCCTAGTGCATGGGTGTCAAACTCTGGCCCCCATGTAATTTAATTTGGCCCTTGAGGCAATATCAATTTAGCATTAGAGCTGGCCCGCCGGTGTTATACAGCGTCGGTGCCGCTGTAACACCGCATTCACCGCTAATACTCATACTTGCCAACCCTCCTAATTTTCCCGGTAGACTCCCGAAGTTCAGTGCCCTTCCCGAAAATCTCCCGGGTCAACCATTCTCCCGAATTTCTACCGATTTCCACCTGGACAAATATATTGGGGGTGTGCATTTAAGGCACTGCCTTTAGCGTTCTCTACAACCTGTCGTCACGTCCGCTTTTCCTCCATACAAACAGCGTGTCACATAATATTTGTGGCTTTTTCACACACACACACGCACAAGTGAATGTAAGGCAAACTTGGTCAACAGCCATACAGGTCACACTGAGGGTGGCTGTATAAACAACTTTAGCACTGTTACAAATATGCGCCACACTGAACCCACACCAAACAAGAATGACAAACACATTTCGGGTGAACATTCGCACCGTAACACAACAGAACAAATACCCAGAACCCCTTGCAGCACTAACTCTTCCGGGAAACTTCCAGCAAACTGACCAATAATTAACATTTTATTCATGCCTTTTCTCTTGCTACTTCAAGGCTTGAATGTTTGGTTCATTCATTATTGTTATTTTATTTTCAAATTTCTTATTAGCCCGTGGAAAAAAATTTATATTTACCTCAGAAGATTGCAAATAGAAAAAAAGGCATAACATTTTAATTTGAATTTTATTTGATATGCCATTGATATATTTTAGTTATTATTATTATTATTTGAAACTGGATTTTGCATGTCACTAAAGTTATATAAGCCTTGCTTGTTAAATATTTAATGCAAAACTTGTTTGGGTCCCTATTAAAAGGTTTATTTTTTCAACCTTGGCCCGCGGCTTTGTTCCGTTTAAAATTTTGGCCCACTCTGTATTTGAGTTTGACACCCCTGGCCTAGTGGGTTGAGTGTCCGCCCTGAGATCGGCAGGTCGTGAGCTCAAATCCCAGCTGAGTCAGAGCAAAGACTATAAAAATGGGACCCAGTACCTCCCTGCTTGACACGCCGCATCCAAGGTTGGAATTGGGGGTTAAATCACCAACAAATGATTCCCGGGCGCGGCACTGGTGCTGACCACTCCTCCCCTCACCTCCCAGGGGGGGATCAAGGGTGATGGGTCAAATGCAGAGAATAATTTCGCCACACCTAGTGTGTGAGTGACAATCATTGGTACTTTAACTTTAATAATTTCACACATAAGTCGCTCCGGAGTATATGTCGCAACCCCGGCCAAACTATGAAAAAAACTGTGACTTATAGTCCTGAAAATACGGTGTATATATTTGTAAAGGCTATGAAGTGGGGAAGGGGTAGGATTAAATAAGCTTTGCTTCTTCCTACTCATTTTCGGACATGATGTAAAAAGAAATGATATGAAATTACGTGATGAATTATGCTGTAAGTGTGTTCATGTTTGAAATAAACTAAAGAAAGAAAGAAGTACACTTTATGGCAGGAGTAGCGAACCTATGGCTCTAGAGCCAGATGTGGCTCTTTTGATGACTGCATCTGGCTCTCAGATAAATCTTAGCTGACATTGCTTAACACGATAATTATGAATAATTCAGCTGGTAATCACAGTTCTAAAAATAACGTTTAAAATATAAAACATTCTCCTGCATTTTATCCATCCATCCGTTTTCTACTGCACTCGTTCAAGAAGTCGCATTAATGATAAGAAGTATTTTATTTATTATTGGTTAGCTTTAGAATATCAATGTTATTAAAAAGAATAAAAGACTTATTATGCTATAAAAATGTTGGTCTTACTTAAAAATGGATGCATTTAGTTGTATTCAGTGTTAAAAAATATTATATGGCTCTCATAGAAATACATTTTAAAATATTTGGCTTTCATGGCTCTCTCAGCCAAAAAGGTTCCCGACCCCTGGCTTAACACGATAAGTAATGAATAATTCCACTGGTATTCACGATGTTAAAGGGGAACATTATCAGCAGACCTATGTAAGCGTCAATATATACCTTGATGGTGCAGAAAAAAGACCATCTATTTTTTTAACCGATTTCCGAACTCTAAATGGGTGAATTTTGGCGAATTAAACGCCTTTCTGTTTACCACGCTGGAGGCGATGACGTCAGAATGTGACGTCGCCGAGGTAACACACCCACCATTTTCATTTTCAACACATTACAAACACCGGGTCTCAGCTCTGTTATTTTCCATTTTTTTGACTATTTTTTTGGAACCTTGGAGACATCATGCCTTGACGGTGTGTTGTCGGAGGGTGTAACAACACTAACAGGGAGGGATTCAAGTTGCACCACTGGCCCAAAGATGTGAAAGTGTCTGCCGCCAGACCCCCATTGAATGTGCCAGAGTGTCTCCACATTTGACCGGCGATGCTAAGGCAGACATGGCACAGAGATGTATGGATAACCTGCAGATGCATTTGCAACGATAGTCAACAAAATCACAAAGGTGAGTTTTGTTGATGTTGACTGCCAGCTAATCGAGGCTAACATTTTACGCTAATCGATGCTAACATGCTATTTACCGGCGGTGCTAAAGCAGACATGGCACAGAGATGTATGGATAACCTGCAGATGCATTTGCAACTATATTATGTTTCCTTCCACCCACATTTAATGCGAATAAAACACTTACCAATCGACAGATTTAAGTTGCTCCAGTGTCACGAGATGCGAAAGTCCTGATTGTTTGGTCCGCACATTTTACCGGCGATGCTAACGCAGCTATTCGGCCATGCTATGGCTATGAATAGCGTCAATAGCTTCAGTTTATTCTTCAATACTTTCATACTCCAACCATCTGTTTCAATACATGCGTAATCTGTTGAATCGCTTAAGTCGCTGAAATCCGAGTTTGAATCCGAGCTAATTTCGCTATATCTTGCTGTGGTATTCCCATTGTTTGTTTACATTGGCAGCACTGTGTGACGTCACAGGGAAATGGCCAGTGTCTTCGCAGAGAGCCGAAAATAAGGCACTTTAAAGCTTTATTTAGGGATATTCTGAGACCGGTAAAATTTTGAAAAAAATTCAAAAAATACAACAAGCCACTGGGAACCGATTTTTATTGTTTTTAACTTTTTTGAAATTGTGATAATGTTCCCCTTTAAAAATAAGGTTCAAAATATAAAACATTCTCATGCATTTTAATCCATCCATCCGTTTCAACCGCACCTGTTCAAAAAAAAACAATGTCATTAAAAATAATTAGAGACTTATACTTAAAAAATGTTGGTTTTACTTAAAAAATGCGCACATTTAGTTGTATTCAGTGTTAAAAAATATGATATAGCTCTCACGGACATACATTTTAAAATATTTGGCTTTCATGGCTCTCTCAGCCAAAAAGGCTCCCGACCCCTGCTTTATGGTAAACGTGCCTTCCTCCGTGCATAGAAGCAAGGTGTGTACGGTGTGTGTGTGTGCTTCTGGAAGTTGCCCCCCCCCCCATTAATAACAGCGTGATATAGCCGAGCGGCCAGCAAGCGTCTGGCCGCTAAGGACAAACACTCCCTCTCCCCGGGGGACTCAGAGGGGACTACGTGAGCATCATCATCATCTCCATTTCGCCATCCCGCTCAGTCTGTCCACCTCCGTGGGCCCCCTCTGTTAGCCTCCGGTGATAGCTGCCGCCTGGAGAGAGCGTGTAATTAATGTGGCCATTCCCCTTTGTCTCATCCCGGTCTCCCTCAGTCTCTGGTGAGGGACTGTGCAGGGCGAAGACACTGTTCATTATGGATGGGCTCTGTGTCTGTCTCATGCGCTGTACTTCCCTGTCACTCCCTCTCTGCCCCCCGCTCGCTCGCTCGCTTCCCTCTGACCTCATTTCCAGCGCAGTTAAAAACGGATTTTACGCTAACTCTTTGAAATACTTTTGCATTATTTTAACCCCCTTTTATGCCCCCAAGGAGCCGTGCGGCTCCGGGCCATGTGTGAGTGATTTGGGAGAAAGAGATAGCTGACGTAGAAATGGCATTTTCCCTCCCTTATCGAAACCTATTTGCGGGCGTCGGAAGAGAAGGGCCAATGTGCGTTTACAACCCCCTCCCCCGAGCCCGCTCTCAATCTCATTCTGGCCGTGTCGCCTTGCCGCTGATCGGAGTTTCAGTTCCCGCAACTTCTCCCCAGGCGAGGGTGCTGATAAGATCTCTGTGGAAATGGTTGGAGCCTGAATAAAACGCTCTGAGAGGGAGAGGGACTATAGACCCATACGATAGCAGTATGTAATTCCTGCCTTTTATACAGGCAATACATAGAGTAAAGTACAACTGGAATTTGCAATTTAAGATGGAATTGCATGTGAATGCCCTATGTGCGCGAGCCGCCGAACCACCGATACGTGTCAGCGGAACTGAAATGCTTGATAGTCCAGGTGAGTGGAATGTGTGGATGTTGGAACGGTTCGAATCGGTTGATAAATGTGGGATATGGAGAGGTTTGTATATTGTCCATTCATTTAACAAAGGTCTTAACTCATTCTCTTTCTATGCCACATCAATGTGGAATGCACTCCCAACAGGTATAAAAGTAAGTGCATCTCTATCCTCCTTCAAAAGCGCTCTAAAAAAACACCTCCAGGCAACTTCAACACTTTACTAATACCCTCCTCCATTCACATCCCATCTCCCCGGATTGTAAACAACTCAAATGTACTTCTAATGTATATATTTGTTCTTATGCTATGTGAACTCACTATGTTCTCTGCTGGCTGTACATATCCTACTAAATAAGACCTACACTGTTTCAATGTCCACATTTCTCTGTTGATGCAATTGTTGATGATTGAAGTACTGATATCAACCAAAGCTCCTCATCCCACCCCCCGGATTGTAAATAATGTAAATAATTCAATGTACATACTATGATGATTAACTTGTGAGATGACTGTATTATGTTGATAGTATATATTTGTACCATGAATTGATTTACGTGGACCCCGACTTAAACAAGTTGAAAAACTTCTTGGGGTGTTACCATTTAGTGGTCAATTGTACGGAATATGTACTGAACTGTGCAATCTACTAATAAAAGTATCAATCAATCAATCAAAAGCGGGACACCAAGGATTTACTCTGGGACCCCATTTTTATGACTTGATGGGATCCTTGGGACCCCATTTTGAAAATTACTAGCGCCAACGCTGACTGAGTATTGGTGCGTGCAAAACAGGGCCCGGTTCTAATACTAATAAAATGTCATCCCGGGGGCCATTGATAATTCATCCAAGGCCCGCGGGCATTGAATTTGGCACCCCTGTCTTAGATGATATGAATGGGTTAGTGTTGGAATTTTTCAAAACGGTTGAAAAATGTTTGGAAAATTGGGAATTGTTTTAAAATTGGAAAATGGTAGTTTAATTGTCCAAGGTGTGGATGGGGAACAGTCAAATCGGTTGAGAAAGTTCGAAAAATGGCTAATTCATTTCCAATAGGAAATATGATCCGGAAAACCGGTAATTCTGCGTATTTTAGGATATTTAAAAAACTTTTTTTTGGGAAATCTCACGATTTCCGGTCGAGCCGAACATTTACTTCAACAGAATTTCACACAGTTATTTCAAAACGGTTGAAAAATGTAGACATAGTAACAGTTTGAATTTAAATGAGTATTTCGGAATTCCAGGAATTTTGAGAAAACCTGGTATTTGTACGAAAAGAAAAATGGTAGTTATTAAAAAAAGTGGAATGGTCAAAAACGGTAGAAAAATTGGACTGTGAAAACTTTCCAGGAAGAGGTGAAAACTGGGAATATGATCCAGAAAACCGGTAATTCTGCGTATTTTAGGATATTTAAAAAAACATATTTTTTTGGATACCTCACGATTTCTGGCCGAGCCCGACATTTATTTCAACACAATTTCACACAGTTTTTTCAAAACGGTTGAAAAATGAAGACATAGTAACAGTTTGAATTTAAATGAGTATTTCGGATTTCCTGGAATTTTGGGAAACCTGGTATTTGTACAAAAAGAAAAATGTTAGTTTTGTGTTTTCAATTAAAGGGAATGTTTCGGAAGTGGAATGGTCAAAAACGGTAGAAAAATTGGACTGTGAAAACTTTCCAGGAAGAGGTAAAAATAGGGCTTTGGAAAACCGGGAATTCCTGGAAATTTTTTGAACTTGGAAATTGGTAATTTGATTGTCCAAGGTGTGGATGGGGAACAATCAAATCGGTTGAAAAAGTTCGAAAAATGGCTCATTCATTTCCAATAGGAAATATGATCCGGAAAAACGGTAATTCTGCGTATTTTAGGATATTTAAAAAAAAATTGGGGGGGGATATCTCACCATTTCCGGTCAAGCCGAACATTTATTTAAACAGAATTTCACAGTTATTTCAAAACGCTAGAAAAATGTAGGCACAGTAACAGTTTGAATTTAAATGGGTATTTCGGAATTCCTCGAATTTTGGGAAAACCCGGTAATTGTACGAAAAGAAAAATGGTAGTAATTAAAAAGAATGTTTCGAAAGTGGAATTGTCAAAAACGGTAGAAAAATTGGACTGTGAAAACTTTCCAGGAAGAGGTAAAAATAGGGCTTTGGAAAACCGGGAATTCCTGGAAATTATTTGAACTTGGAAAATGGTAGTTTGATTGTCCAAGGTGTGGATGGGGAACAGTCAAATCGGTTGAGAAAGTTTGAAAAATGGCTCATTCATTTTCAATAGGAATAATGACCCGGAAAATCGGTAATTCTGGGTAATCAATTACATTTTTTTTTTTTTTTACATTTTTATTGGATAACTCACAATTTCTGGTCGAGCCAAACATTTTGATACTGGAAGGGTTCCGATCGGATGAAACCTTTGGGCTGTGGAGCATGCCAAAGTTATGCGGTGGAATAATAATAAATAGATCCTTTTTGGTGTAGAATCTATGTGTCAATGCTTGGACATTCACACAATTATATAATGTGCTTACCTATTGTAATCATGTCATCATCCCTGTGTGGTATTAATCCAATTAGTCATTTCCTAACTGTCTGATGTGTCGTCCCCCCTCCCCACTCTCATGCTGCCCTGCATCCTTTGACTTATCCCCTGACCTTTCTCTCATGACATGCACAACCGGTGTGCTGAAGCCCCAGAGAGACTATTATTTATTGTATTCCTCACTCTGCCTTGTACACAGACAAACCCCAGTGCTTCTCAATTACGCCCCCTTTGGAAGAAGAACACATTTCGCCCCACCCACTCTACACCGCGACTTCAAATTGTATCATTGGTCTATAAAATTGTTATCAGCACACCTCTGCATAGCATTGTACTCATATTCAGTGTGTCATCAAGTGCAAATGAACGATGTAGATTCAGATAACACGATCATAACACATGGAGTTCCCCAAGGCTATGTCCTAGGTCCAAAATAGTTTGTATTGTAAATTAATGATGTCTGTGAAATCTTTAAGAAACGAAACTGTATTCACTTTGCGGATGATACAAGCCTGTTCTGTTCTGGGCTTTGAATGATTGATTGAGATTTTTATTAGTAGATTGCACAGTACAGTACATATTCTGTACAATTGACCACTAAATGGTAACACCTGAATAAGTTTTTCAACTTGTTTAAGTCCACGTTAATCAATTTATGGTACAAATATATAGTATCAGCATAATACAGTCAGCGCACAAGTTAATCATCAGAGTGTATACATTGAATTATTTACATTATTTACAATCCAAGGGGTGGGATGTGGGGGTTAGGTTTGGTTGATATCAGCATTTCAGTCATCAACAATTGTATCATCTTGGCCAGCTCCTGGAGACCGTAGAGCAGGGGTCACCAACCTTTTTGAAACCAAGAGCTACTTCTTGGGTGCTGATTAATGAGAAGGGCTACCTGTTTGATACACACTTAAATAAATTGCCAGAAATAGCCAATTTGCTCTATCTACCTTTGATAAATAAATCTATATATATTAAAAAATGGGTATTTCTGTCTATCAATCCGTCGTACATTTTTTTCCTTTTACGGACGTTTTTTTTGTAGAGTATTAATGATGAAAAAAACACTTAATTGAACGGTTTAAAAGAGGAGAAAACACGAAAAAGATGACCAAGCTACATTTCTAACAAAGACAAATCATTATTTTTTCTAGATTTTCCAGAACAAAAATTTTAAAATAAATTCAAAAGACTTTTCAATAAGATTAAAATTTGATTCCACAGATTTTCTAGATTTGCCAGAGTAATTTTTTAAAATTTTAATCATAAGTTTGAAGAAATATTTCACAAATATTCTTAGTCGAAAAAAAAAAAGCTAAAATGAAGAATACAAATAAAATATATGTATTATTATTTACAATAAAAAAAAAAAATTGAACATTGATTTAAATTGTCAGGAAGGAATATAAAAAGGTAAAAAGGTATATGTGTTTAAAAATCCTAAAATAATTTTTAAGGTTGTATTTTTTCTCCAAAATTGTCTTTCTGAAAGTTATCCGAAGCAAAGTAAAAAAATAAATGAATTTATTGAAACGAGTGAAGACCAAATTCTATTTGACTTTTGTCTCTCTTAGAATTAAAAATGTCGAGCAAAGCGAGACCAGCTTGCTAGAAAATAAATACGATTAAAAAAAATTGAGGCAGCTCACTGGTAAGTGCTGCTATTTGAGCTATTTTTAGAACAGGCCCGCGGGCGACTCATCTGGTCCTTACGGGCACCGCGTTGGTGACCCCTGCCGTAGAGAGTGAACTTTTAATTTTAAATACATTCTCTTACCTCTAAGCCAGGAGTGTCAAACTCATTGTAGATCGGAGGCCTAATGGAGGAAAATCTACTCCCAAGTGGGCCGGACTGGTAAAATCACGGCACGATAACTTAAAAATAAAGACAACTTCAGACTGTTTTCTTTGTTTAAAAATAGAACAGGCTTATTCTGAATATGTACAAATCATAATGTTATTGTTTAGTTTTTTTTACACTAAGTGTTGCGTTTAATAGTATTCTACCTTTTATTTGTCGTTATTTATACTTTGAGTAAATTATATGATAATGCTCATCAGTCAACTCATTGGTGTTAATTTTCAATCTATCAAGATAAAAAAATTATATCAAAATCAAATTACAGGATGGTATTTATGTAGTTAATAATTTTCCTCGACTAATGCACTAACATACTGTGGTTTATTTTGTACATATGTAGCAAAGATACAAATAATTGCTATTGCGACATCTAGTGGACAGATTTAGAACGGCTGTTTTTTTTTTCATTAAAAAATTTCAGGGTAGTTTTTATACTTGGCAAACTCATCCCACCGGCCGGATAAAACCTGTTCGCGGGCCTGATCCGGCCCTCGGGACTTGCGTTTGACACCCCAATAAAAAACACCCGCAAATAGGACACCCCTGGTTTAGCTGCTAACTTAGCCAAAATCAAGCAGGATTTGTTGCCTTCAGGATGAGGGCTTTTAAATGTTTGTGTTTTCAGGAATATTTTTTCATCGAGAAACCGAACTCTAAACCGTATCCCGTTTAAGTGTTTTTTAAATTTATTTCTTGGTTCCGCTATGAAAGTCCTGTTTTTTTTGTTTTTTTTTGCATACGCATGACATTTAACGTTCGGATGCTGAGATTCTTCATTCCGACTAAGAATGAGCTCAGGTAGGGTTATATATCCGACAAGTGAATTTTTTTTAATAACAAAGATGAATTGTCTCCGGTAACACTTTCCCACCAGCTCTGACATTTCCTTTTAAGATTTAGCCCTGCCATCACTTGTCCCTGCCTGTCACCCTTTTTATATTACCCCCATGACCGGATTTAGACAATTTATCCTTCTCTTCACATATCATCCCTCTGTCATGTTCTTTTCATCTCCACCGTATTCATCCCTAAATATTTCCCATCCATGCCTCCCCCTTTTTCCCCGCTCTTATCTTTTTTTTATATTCAAATCCCCTCTGTCCTCTGTTCATCTCCTCTCTTTATGTCCCACAGTTTCTCCCCGCCGCCACTGGAATATTACCGAATATTCTCCTCACAACCAACCCCCACCCCTACCCTTTTTACCGCTTGCTTCTTTCTTTCAAATATCTTCCCCTAATGTCTTTTACTCCTTTTTCCCCCCCGCACACTCGCTCTTCCTCCTCGGATTCTCATTTCACAGTCATTTATGGTGACCCTTCTCCTAAGTCCTCCTCCATCCCTCCCCCATACCCTTGGTTTCATTTCCCCTCCTCTTGATTAGTTGACCCTTTTGACCGTTTCACACCCCTTCCTAACTCCTCCTTCCTCCTCCTGCACTCAGCTCCACTTGTTAAACCACATGATTAGTTTCTCACCAACTCATTTTCATAGTCGAAATGGGGGTCTTGGCCAGTATAGCCAATGGAGTGTCAAGCGTGTGGACACCATATCTAATTTTTTGACATAGATCGGATATTTTCTTCCCAGTCTAGACGCTCCACAGTACTTCAAATGTAATATTTTCGCATCAAATTTAGGCTACATCAAGAAGTACGCTATTTTCCGAACTATAAGACCCAATTGAAATCCTTTTTTTCCACTCAAAACTCGACACTTCGCCTAATGTACGGAATAATTCTGGTTTTGCATACCGACCTCGAAGCATTTTTATTTGATACATGGTGTAATCATAAGTGTGACCAGTAGATGGCAGTCAAACATGAGAGATATGTGTAGACTGCACTTGTGGAGGACAGAGCAGACAGCGAACAATAAGGAAGCCATTGGTGGTGATTATTTCTGTAAATATTATCAATTATTACTATTACCGTATTTTAAGGACTACTAGGGGCACTTAAAAAATGTTTTTTCCTCAACTCGACACTGCGCCTTATAAACCCTATAGCACCTAATGTACAGTTGTGATCAAAATTATTCGAACCCCACTCAATTTTGGTGTTTTAGCAAGTTGGACATTTATGCCGTATTTTGTTTATAGTCATATCAAATAAAGATGTGTCAAATAGACAAATGCAACTTAAATTGTAACACTGTATTTTACAAAATACCAAAAAAGGACATCTTTATTTGATATGATTATAAACAAAATACAGAATAAATGTCCAACTTGCTAAAACACCAAAATTGTGTGGGGGTTGAATAATTTTGATCACAACTGTACGGAATAATTCTGGTTTTACATACCGACCTCGAAGCAATTTTATTTGGTGCATGGTGTAATGATAAATGTGACAAGTAGATGGCAGTCAAACATAAGAGATATGTGTAGACTTCACTATGATGTTAATATGACGTGGATGGCCAGATCTTGCCTGCGGGCCTTGAGTTTGACACATGTGATTAACAAGTTAGTGTGATGATGAGCTCTCACCATCTCGCATTCACCAACAAAAATGAGCGCTATAGATCGCTCTCAACATTTCATGAATGTTCTGAACGTGCGGGGGTAAATGTTTTGGAACAAAAATGAATGTTTAAGACTGACAAACACTTTTCAAGTGTAAAACATACAAAGAGAGTGTCTGCAACTTGTGGATGACAGAGCAGACAGCGAACAATAAGAACGCCATTGGTGGGGATTCTTTCTGCAAATATCAATTATTACTATTAACGGTATTACCGTATTTTAAGGACTATAAGGTGCACTTAAAACCCTTTTTTTCCCTCAACTCGACACTGCACTTTATATTACCTATAGCGCCTAATGTATGGAATAATTCTGGTTTTGCATTCCGACCTCGAAGCAATTTTATTTGGTGCATGGTGTAATGATAAATGTGACAAGTAGATGGCAGTCAAACATAAGAGATATGTGTAGACTGCACTATGATGTTAATATGACGTGGATGGCCAGATCTGGCCCGCGGGCCTTGAGTTTGACACATGTGATTAACAAGTTAGTGTGATGATGAGCTCTCACCATCTCGCGTTCACCAACAAAAATGAGCGCTATAGATCGCTCTCAACATTTCATGAATGTTCTGAACGTGCGGGGGTAAATGTGTTGGAACATAAATGAATGTTTAAGACAGACAAACACTTTTCAAGTGTAAAACCTACAAAGAGAGTGTCTGCAACTTGTGGATGACAGCGAACAATAAGAAAGCCTTTGTTGGTGATTCTTCCTGTAAATATTATCAATTATTACTATTACCAGTATTTTAAGGACTATAAGGCGCACTTAAAATCAATTTTTTTCTTCAACTCGACACTGCGCCTTATAACGCCTATAGTGCCTAATGTACGGAATAATTCTGGTTTTGCAATCCGACCTCATAGCATTTTATTTGGTACATGGTGTAATCTTAAGTGTGACAAGTAGATGGCAGTCAAACATAAGAGATATGTGTAGACTGCACTATGATGTTAATATGACGTGGAGGGCCAGATCTGGCCCGTGGGCCTTGTGTTTGACACCTGTGATTTACATGTTAGTGTGATGATGATTTCTCACCATCTCGCATTCACCAACAAAAATGAGCGCTATAGATCGCTCTCAACATTTCATGAATGTTCTGAACGTGCGGGGGTAAATGTGTTGGAACATAAATGAATGTTTAAGACGGACAAACACTTTTCAAGTGTAAAACATACAGAGAGAGTGTCTGCAACTTGGGGATGACAGAGCAGACAGCGAACAATAAGAAAGCCTTTGGTGGTGATTCTTTCTGTAAATATCAATTGTTACTATTACCAGTATTATCGTATTTTAAGGACTATAAGGTGCACTTAAAATCCTTTTTTTCCCCCCTCAACTCGACACTATAGCGCCTAATGTACGGAATAATTCTGGTTTTGCATACCGAACTCGAAGCAATTTGGTGCATGGTGTAATGACAAATGTGACCAGTAGATGGCAGTCAAACATAAGAGATATGTGTAGATGGCAATGATGACGTGGAGGGCCAGATCTGGCCCGCGGGCCTTGTGTTTGACACCTGTGATTTACATGTTAGCGTGATAATGATCTCTCACCATTTTATTGCCGTGACACAATTAACCTATGTACGTAAATAAACATTTACAAAATCTTTCAATAAATAACTCATGTCACAACGTACTGTATATATCTGTGGCTTACAATTTTTCCTCTTGTAAAATTTAGTGAATGCGGCTTGTATCTCTTCAATTCCAGAGAAATAGCAATTGTTGAAGGACCGAAAATGACGTTTACGCTGTTGCGTATTTGCCTACATGTTATTTACATTCCGTAAGTCGAAAAATAAAGCTAACTTAGATCCACCCTGATGTCGTTGTCTACTTAACAGCTATAAAAATATTAAAACATTCCTACATATTTCACACTATATATGTCCATTCATACATTATATTACTTTAATTTGTTTAGATGTAAAAAAACAACACATTTTTAAGGTGTGGCTGCTTGTCGCGACTTCCTTGTTCCGATCAACTTCCTTTGTTTCCACTCCATGGAAGTGCGCTTGAAGTGATGTCTCATAAGGATGATATTTTACTTCTAATCCAGGCAGTCATCTGGAAAAAATTAGATTTTGAAGAAATCAGATCAAACGTAGACAGAGATATGATTTAACGGCGATGTAAATCCTTGCAACCAGTCAAGGAATAGAGATATTGACCAACTATTTCCTATTTCAACCTGAAGGCTGGGGAACAAGGGAATAAGAAACACAGAAGATTGACGGATGGCCCACAAAGCAAGATGCACCTTTTGTTTACTTTTGTAGAAAAAAAAAAAAAAAAGGGAGGGAGATTTTATCAGCCATGCTGGCTGAAATGAAAGTGCACAAGATCGGTTTGTGATATTCCATTCAATACAACGTTCTCTTCCGGCATATCTGAACGTTACGATACAGCATATTTTTCTCTTCCTCAGCTAAAGTAAAATGATTAATTTGGCATAGTTGCACATACAGTGTGGAACCAGTGATGGATACCGTTTCCCGACACCTGGGAATCCATAAGGTACTTTTGTGTATGTTATGTCATGATCCGTTGCCCGGATCATGTTTTGTTTAGTTTTGGCTAGGGATGTCCCGATCCAGGTTTTGGCACTTCCGATCCGATACCGATATTGTTTTTGTACTTCCGATCCGATACCGATACCGACCTATCCGAGCATGTGTTAAATTTTAAAGTTATTTAGCCTACTTAGTTATCAGATTCATGCTGAAAAGGATTTTAGTACTCTTGATAACTAGCCAGCTGAATTAGGTGAGTTTGAATAATACACAATAGTTGGTATTCAAGGATGAGCACAAAATATCAAAAATTATACATGACAAACAGAAATGGCATCATTAAACGGTAAAAAAGTGAACAGTATAAAGTGCAAATAATGCTGTAAACATTATTTAAAAAAGCCAAACACACAAACAACCTGAGTGGGATAAAATGTCTATAACTCAGCATCAATACTTGCTCTTGAACAAGTGTAAACTTAAAAAAAAAAATATATATATATCTACACACTCCCAAGCATAATGGGGCGATTATTTCTAACAAAGACGAGCACTTCAAGATGCTCAGGTGTCAGCCTGCTCCTGTGTTCATCTATGATGAGTGCTAAAAAGGCTCTCACTCGCAAGAGTCACTAAAATGTCTTACAACTTTACCACCACGCTTGACTTTATTGTGGCATGTTTTGCACTCTATCTCTTCATCTTTTTTGTTTTGTAGGATAAAATAATTCCACACAGCTGACATTTTTACCATAGCTTTTAATTCACACGGCCGTTTTAACAGTTAGAACACAGACCTTTGGACGTGTTGAAGGTTTGCTGGAAAATGCGGAACGGAGCGTAGGGAGCAGCAGAAGAGTGGAATGTATTATAAAAATCGGTGCGTTGGAAAATACGGACCGGATTTTTTAAATAAACTGGATCTGAATCAGCATTTTCCCATGCCTTGCCGATACGCATTTTTTGGCAAATATCGGCGGCCGATCCGATCCAAATATCGGATCGGGCCAACCCTAGCGTGTACTATTAGTGGGTGTGTTGCCTGTGAACTACTAAATCGGCGAGTGCAATTGAAAAGTGGTGCCGACAGCCTGATTTAGATGAGGATTTTGTGTGTACTATATACCACATAGGCACTCTCTTTCAATCGGCGGCCGATCCGATCCAAATATCGGATCGGGACAACCTTAGTTTTGACTCCCTTAGTTCTGTTTTCAGCACCCTTGAGTTTGAGTGATTTGGTTACTATGGGTGCTGACTAGCTTCACCTGCCTCTGCTTAGTGTCCGGGACGCTCACCTGCTGCCGGGCACTAATCAGAGAGCTACCGTACTTAGTCCCGTTTTTCGCCGCGCTCAGTCTGGCTTTCTTTTTTGCACTACGCAACAGTGACAAAGTCTACTATTTGCTTCCATGCAATACGTTGCGTTAAGTATTCATACAATGTTTGATTCCTGTTCCTGTGCTAAGTTTTGCCCTAGCTCCCATGCTATCGGTACGATTTTCTTTTTTTTTCCTTTTTTTTTTTTATATTTCATGGACAATAAATCTTTCTCACCTGCGCCTTACCTCCGGAGTTCCTGCTGCATCTTGGGAAAACGATCCGCGCATTACCTGCGAGACCGCGTTGTTACATTTTACTTGTTTTTGATGATAAAATCAAATTTTTTTTATTGCATATTTCAAAGGAAAAATGAGGTGATTATGATAACTGCTGTCCAGTTGTTTTCTCTTGTTTTACTATCATCATATTATCATTTGCAAGTATGACATTAGGTTGCAATTACAGTTGCAAGTCCAAGACGTTAGAATGATGCATTGTATAGTTTATGGTGTGTTTTTTTGTTGCACACTGAAAAGTGATAATACTGCTAGTATTAAACCTTTTGGTGGCAGCTGTTGGATTGTAACGTGCGTCTTTGTTGTAGTTTTTATTAACACATTTGGAGGTGTTAAAATTGCCATGTAATATCGCTAATCTGACGTCACACCTGGGTGTGACCGGCTGTTACCGCTATATATGTAACCAATCAGAT
The DNA here is from genome assembly GCF_033978795.1 of Nerophis ophidion. Lineage (NCBI taxonomy): Eukaryota > Metazoa > Chordata > Actinopteri > Syngnathiformes > Syngnathidae > Nerophis > Nerophis ophidion. The sequence continues at coordinate 4,503,532 of NC_084631.1, read as the reverse complement.
GGTTGTGTAGGTGGGACAATGCTGGGTGCTGAGACAGAGGTAAAAGAAGCAAAGCAGCTTGTTAAGACTTTAGCTTAGAAACTCGTTCGGTAAACCCCCGTACCGAAACGGTTCAATACAAATACACATGCCGTTACACCCCTAATATATATATCTATATATACACATTTATTATACTGTATGTCAGGGGAGCCCATTACGTCGATCGGGAGCTACCAGACGACCGCGGGGGGTGTGTCAGTCGATCTCGAGCCAGGCTTTTAAAAAAATAGACCTAAAAATGAGTGATCATCAATCTTCACCAAGACGTCACTTAAATGACATTCACGGTACCGGAGGGTCTTGTGAGATGACGCTGGCTGCTGCAAGATCATTATTATTAAAATATGACCGAGAGGAAGGCGAGAAACACTTTTTATTTCAACAGACTCTCGCGCCGTACCTTCCGTCAAAACTCTAAAGGCCGACTGCACATTTCCTATCTTCACAATAAAAGCCCTGCTTCATGCTGCCTGCGCTAACTAAATACAGAGTCTCGGAAAACTGGCGTGCACAAGCGATCCCTCAGAAAGCTGGCGTGCACATCACTTGTGCACGCCAGCTTTCCAAGGCTCTTATTTTGTTAGCGCAAGCGGCATGAAGCAGGGCTTTTATTGTGAAGATAGGAAATGTGCAGTCGGCCTTTATAGTTTTGACGGAAGGGACGGCGCGAAAGTCTGTTGAAATAAAAAGTGTTTCTCGCCTTCCTCTCTGTCATTTTTTCATAATAATGAACTGGCAGCAGCCAGCGTCATCTCACAAGACCCTCGGGTGCCGTGAATGTAAATCAAGCAAGCTACGTAATTTGCCGCCAATGTTTTTCTTGTAAAGTGTATGGAAGCTGGATGAATTAGATGCCAAAAACCAACCACTTTCATGTGGTATTGTACAGAAAGGACAACTTTTTTTCTCCTCCATTTGAAAATGTGGGCGTTATCATCATTACTGTCTGATTCCAATTAATGCAAGTCATCAGAATCAGGTAATACACCAACTTATATTCTTGTCTTTGTGAAAGAAAGACATCTATATGTGTTACACATGCTTGTATTATCATTAAACACATTTAACTTGTTTACAAAAATGTCTCTTTCATAAATAAATAAATATAAATTATATATATAAATGAGGTAGATCCCCTCGAGTTGGTCAATTGAAAAGTAGCTCGCCTGCAGAAAAAGTGTGGGCACCCCTGCTGTATGTGTATATTTATGTATGTATATATATATATATATATATATATATATATATATATATATAAATAAAACTTCCTCATCTTGCACATGGAACATTCCAGCGCATGCTTGCAGTTAGTGCGAGCGTCTCCCAGGGCGCACTTTCAGCGCGCTAAAAAAGTGGGTTCCATTGTAGATGCACTGCAGAACTGCCTCTAAATACCCCCCAAAAAGTGGTACATGTCTTCTGTATGTTTCAAAACAAAGCTAAACGCCACACTGGTTGGACCATATGATGCCATTAGTTTGGAGGGAAATGAGTGTTTCCATGGTGAACGTCTCGTTCATGCAAAACCCTTATTTAAATAAGGCGGTCTGCACCACTTTTTTCACTTATCAGTTTTACACACAATCTTTGTAGATCACACGCAACACGTCTACGAATAGTACACACAATTTTATAGTTTGCATACGGTGTTTAGCGCGCAGTATTTGGAACTTAGTATATCAGGCTTCTTGTGTCTTGTGAGAGACATGGTGGCAGGAGGCCTGGCAGTCTGTTTTCAAGGTCAGAAGTCAGAGCCCTGCCTCTTGTCAACAAATTCATGGGAGCCGGTCTCTGGGCTGTAGAAGTTTCCTTCTTGTACAAGTAATGGAGGGAAATACCATTCTCTTTGAGACTGTGGGACTGACAGCAGAGAGAGATAAAAGGAAATGTGGCTTTTACAGTCAACGTAGTTTATTGTGAGCAAAGTTTAAACGGAGAAATTCTTTTGGCTGTTGTTACCACGACACACTTTTTTTGGTGCATTTTTATACTTTTCGTAATTCCAGGAGAGACTACTCTCAGAAGTCAAACATGGTCCGTTCTGTGATTTGTCTTTATGATTTTAAAACAAACATTCCCTTTGGAAATCCTGTACAGTAAACGATCAGTGAGTAATCTGGTCTGGTTTAAACACTCACTATTCATCCACCACAACACTTTTTATCAACTGTGCAGTTTCCTGTTTTTTTTTTTTTTTACTGTTAACTGTCCAATCATCAAGAATAATGATGTCACATTAGGGCTGGGCGATATGGCCTTTTATTAATATCTCGATATTTTTAGGCCATATCGCGATACACGATAAATATTTCAATATTTTGCCTTATCCTTGAATGAACACTTGATGCATATAATCACATCGGTATCATGATTCTATGTGTCTACATTAAAACATTCTTCTTCATACTGCACTAATATATGCTACTTTTAAACTTTCATGCACAGAGAAATCACAACTAAGTCAATTTACCAAAACTGTATTTATTAAACAGTTTATATGCAGTGGCACAGACATTCATTTCATTTCAAAACAGAAAGTGCAAAATTGTCAGAGACATTTTAAAACAAGCTATAAGTGCACTTTTGTGAATGATGTCACCAAGATGACATATCAAAACAACACTAAATTAAAGTGCACTTTTTGTACAGAACGCCACTACAGCGGTTTAATACAAATAAAGTGCACTTTTGTGCATGATGTCACATAAGATATTTCAATAACTGTCCAAAAAAAAATGAGCTGCATAATAGGTTCCTGCGGACGTTATCTCCTTCGGTTTTTTCATACGGTGTTGATCTGGAAATAGGTGCTTCGCATTTTGTTGGTGTGGCACCGGCCGGAAATGTTGATGCAGAGTTTCACGCACTCCTCATTCTCTAAGGCAGGGGTGCCCATTATGTCGATCGCGAGCTACCAGTCGACCGCGGGGGGTGTGTCAGTCGATCTCCAGCCAGGCTTTTAAAAAAAATAGACCTAAAAATGAGTGATCATCAGTCTTCACCAAGACGTCACTTAAATGACATTCACGGTACCGGAGGGTCTTGTGAGATGACGCTGGCTGCTGCAAGATCATTATTATGAAAATATGACCGAGAGGAAGGCGAGAAACACTTTTTATTTCAACAGACTCTCGCGCCGTACCTTCCGTCAAAACTCTAAAGGCCGACTGCACATTTCCTATCTTCACAATAAAAGCCCTGCTTCATGCTGCCTGCGCTAACTAAATACAGAGTCTCGGAAAACTGGCGTGCACAAGCGATCCCTCAGAAAGCTGGCGTGCACATCACTTGTGCACGCCAGCTTTCCGAGACTCTTATTTTGTTAGCGCAGGCAGCATGAAGCAGGGCTTTTATTGTGAAGATAGGAAATGTGCAGTCGGCCTTTAGAGTTTTGACGGAAGTCTGTTGAAATAAAAAGTGTTTCTCGCCTTCCTCTCTGTCATTTTTTCATAATAATGAACTGGCAGCAGCCAGCGTCATCTCACAAGACCCTCGGGTGCCGTGAATGTCAATCAAGCAAGCTACGGAATTTGCCGCCAATGTTTTTCTTGTAAAGTGTATGGAAGCTGGATGAATTAGATGCCAAAAACCAACCACTTTCATGTGGTACCCCTGTGAAAATGTATTCATAGTTTATATTTATATTTTAGTTCATAGATTTGATATTTATATTCTAGTTTAAAACAGCCCTCTGAGGAATTTATAGTAAAATTCATAAAAAGTTAATAGAATTAAAATTGATGGTGAATGTCAGACTATATCATTCAGAAAGACTGTAGGTTAGCTAGCTCATTTCAAATATCCTGAACTCTTTTTTGACCCTGCCTTTTATTTTTATTTTTTTTTAAAGAAAGAATCGGAATCGAGAATAGTCAGGAATCGGAATCGTTCGAATTCAAACGATACCCAACCCTAGCGCGTACTATATACCCTGCGGCACTTCAAGGAAATACGTTATTTATCAATGTGATGGAGCAATGTAATTAATGGTAGAACTGGCATCCAATGTTATTAAAAAAGAATCGAGAATCGCTTTGCATCGAGCGGCGCCCAAAGACTCACTTAGACGGGTGGTGGACATGTAGTAAGTCAGCCCACTGTGGTACAGTAGTGACAGTACTATAACTTTGCATATACATGTTGGGGGAGGGGGGGGGGGGGGATGCAAATGAAATCAAGCCTCGGAACATTCATATCCAAACTCTGCTCATCCTCCCCCACCCCAATCCGTTTCTCCTTCATCCCTCCCTCCTTTTGATCAGCTTCCCTTCTTTAGAATTTGACCTCATATCTCGCTCTATCCGCTCTCCCCATCTAAATCTTTGCCAGGCCTACAGCTGCTGTACTTCCTCTGTAATATTTCCCTTATCTTTTTCTTTTGTTCTTTGCTGTTGATATCTCGCGCTCACTCCCCCATTTTAATCTAAACTCTCTCTCTCTCTCTCGCTCGCCCTTTATCGCTGCCCCTCATCTTTGTTCCACTTCAGACTCATCCACACGGCGCGCGCGCACAATCACACATACAGACACGTATCGGCTTGGTCACGATGAACTTATTCCAAATCTTACTGTGCGGGTGAAATTAAAGTGTGATAAGCAGCTTAGCAAGGTGTGTGCACTGTCAAGCTTCACTGCTGTCCAGGGAGCGCTGTTCTTTAATTAGGGCCGAACCCGAGCCTATACGCACACACCGGGCTTCCCGTGGATGCACGCTAAATTATTGAAACACATCGTTATCATAGCAATGTATCCATTGTGAAAATATGTACTTTATAGACGTGGCATTGATTAAATAATAATAATCATTGCTGGTTTACGAGCGGACGAGCATGTTCGGCGGCGCCACAATCACAGAGTACTTACAAGCAGACACAGTGTGTGGACAGGAAAGGGAGAACGGATGCATTTTGGCTTATAAAACTAACGATAAAGGTGAAGTTATAACACTGAAACGCCCTCCAAAAGAGGTTATTTAAGGCTAAAGTCCAGCCGCTGTCAGCAGTGTTTTAGCTACTTCTAAGTCACTAATCCTCACCTCCATGGCGACAAATAAAGTAAGGTGCTTACAAGTATCATTATCACTGCGGGACGAGGAATATACACATCGTAGCGCACCGGCGTCACAATGTAAACAAACGCCGTAATGATACCAAGTACGGACACGTATATAGTCGATACTACTATGGTTACATCGATATGTTTTGGCATCACATCTTCTTTAGTTTTTTTTTACATTTATATTATGTTTATAATCTCAAGAAATATGTCCCCGGACACATGAGGACTTTGAATATGACCAATGTATGATCCTGTAACTACTTGGTATCGGATTGATACCCAAATTTGTGGTATCATTCAAAACTAATGTAAAGTATCAAACAACAGAAGAATAAGTGATTATTACATTTTAACTGGAGTGTAGATAGAACATGTTAAAAGAGAAAGTAAGCAGATATTAACAGTAAATGAACAAGTAGATTAATAATTCATTTTCTACCACTTGTCCTTTATAAGGTTGACAAAATAATAGAATGTAAAATGACACAATATGTTACTGCATATGTCAGCAGACTAATTAGGAGCCTTTGTTTACTTACTATTAAAAGACAAGTTGTCGAGAATGTTTACAATTTTGTTTAATGACAAAATTGCAATAAGAAATATGTTTAATGTACCCTAAGATTTTTTATTAAAATAAAGCCAACAATGCCATTTTGTGGTCCTCTTTAGTTAGAAAAGTACCGAAATGTGTCAAAATAATTTTGGTACGGTACCAAAATATTGGTATTGGGACAACACTATTATGCAGAATTAAGTGTTTGTGTTGTACCTTTTTAAAAATGTATACATCACCTCACACTGCTTCATTTGGTCAAAATAGTGAAATATTATACGTACATGAAAATGTACATTATCTTTAAAATCAGTGCTCAACTGAGCCCTAGAGACAATATTTCTTGATTTTAGTCATGGCAATGTTTACCATCAGTCCCCCAAAATCAATAACTTCATTACTTGTGTTCTGGTGTTGAATAAGATCTGGCACGGTACCAAAAAAAACTCTGTTTTACTCGTCCATACACTAAATGGTGGATGCTGAGTTGCAAAGACTTGAGGAATTATGACGGACGCAAACTTTGCATGTGGAAGGCAGAGAAAAATATCTGTTTTTGTGTGGGTATGGCCTTAAACATATTGCCATATAGTCAACATGCAGCAATGTTTCCCACGGATTGCAATCTGGTTGTGGCCGTGGGTGGCGTTGCCAAGAATGTAGACAAGGGGTAGGGAACCTATGGTTCTAGAGCCAGATGTGGCTCTTTTAATGACCGCATCTGGCTCTCAGATAAATCTTAGCTGACATTGCTTAACACGATAAGTAATGAATAATTCAGCTGTTAATCACAGTGTTAAAAATAACGTTCAAATTACAATCATGCATTTTAATCCAACCATCCATTTTCTATCGCACCTGTTCAAGAAGTGGCATTAATGGTAAGACGTATTATATTTATTATTGGTTAGCTTTAGAATAACTATGTTATTAAAAAGAATAACAGACTTTTTATACTCTAAAAATGGTGGTCGTACTTAAAAATGCACGCATTTAATTGTATTCAATGTTAAAAAATATGATATGGCTCTCACGGAAATTATTTTTGAAATATCTAGCTTTCATGGCTCTCTCAGCCAAAAAGGTTCCCGACCCCTGATGTAGACGGTGAAAATGTACCTATGATGCTTTCTTTTTTGACGGTTAAAAATGTATTAATATAATATTTAATATTTAAAGACAAATCTGTGTTATTAGTTATGTGTATCAACTTTTTCTTGTTACATTACTTGCTATATTTATTTATCGTTTTTACTACTATGTAAGTAACACCGGCTGCACTTTGTACACCCCTGCATTATTTACAAATATTAGTTAGTTTGGCAGATATTTAAAGGCTTACTGAAATGAGATGTTCTTATTCAAACGGGGATAGCAGGTCCATTCTATGTGTCATACTTGATCATTTCGCGATATTGTCATATTTTTGCTGAAAGGATTTAGTAGAGAACATCGACGATAAAGTTCGCAACTTTTGGTCGCTAATAAAAAAGCCTTGCCTGTACCGGAAGTAGCAGACGATGTGCGCGTGACGTTACTGGTTGTAGGGCCCCTCACATTGTTTAGAATGTGAGCCTCCAGCAGTGAGACCTATTCAGACCGAGAAAGCGACAATTTCCCCATTAATTTGAGCGAGGATGAAAGATTCGTGGATGAGGAAATTTAGAGTCAATGACTACAAATAAAGTAAAAAAAATAAAAAAGGTGATTGCAGTGAGAGCGATTCAGATGTTTTTAGACACATTTACTAGGTTAATTCTAGGAAATCCCTTATATGCCTATTGTGTTGCTAGTGTTTTAGTGAGTTATATAGTACCTGATAGTCGGAGGGGTGTGGCAACGGATGTGTTGAGGGAAGTCACGAAGCTGCAGCAGGACAGAAGCTCTGCTGATCTCCGGTAAGAGGCGACTTATTACCACAATTTTCTCACCGAAAACTGCCGGTTGACATGTAGTCGGGATCCATGTTCGCTTGACCGCTCTGATCCATAGTAAAGCTTCACCTCCGGGAATTTTAAACAAGGAAACACCGTGTGTTTGTGTGGCTAAAGGCTAAAAGCTTCCCACCTCCATCTTTTTACTTTGACTTCTCCATTATTAATTGAACAAATTGCAAAAGATTCAGCAACACAGATGTCCAAAATACTGTGTAATTGCGCGATGAAAAGAGACAACTTTTAGCCGTAAGTGGTGCTGGGCTAATATGTCCCCTCCAACCAATAACGTCACAAACACGCGTCATCATACCGCGACGTTTTCAACAGGAAACTCCACGGGAAATTCAAAATTGTAATTTAGTAAACTAAAGCGGCTGTATTGGCATGTGTTGCAATTCATGTGTTGCGTGGTCGGTAGTAGTGGCTTTCAAAAGGCCTTTAAAGGCCTACTGAAATTAGATTTTCTTATTTAAACGGGGATAGGAGGCCCATTCTATGTGTCATACTTGATCATTTCGTGATATTGCCATATTTTTGCTGAAAGGATTTGGTAGAGAACATCCACGATAAAGTTCGCAACTTTTGGTCGCTAATAGAAAAGCCCTGCCTTTACCGGATGTATGTACGCGTGACGTCACGAGTTGCAGGGCTCCACACACATTCCCATTGTGTTTAATGGGATCCACCAGCAGTAAGAGAAATTCGGACCGAGAAAGCGACAATTTCCCCGTTAATTTGAGGGAGGATGAAAGATTTGTGAATTAGGATATTGATAGTGAAGGAATAGAGGAAAAAAAAAAAAGCTACGTCTCCGGGCGACGGTAGTATGAGCGTTTCAGATGCAATTAGACACATTTACTAGGATAATTCTGGAAGATCCCTTATCTGCTTATTGTTTTAATAGTGTTTTAGTGAGATTTTAAAGATTGTAAAGACATACCTCGAGGTCGGATGGCTGCGGTGAACACGAAGTGTCTCAGAGACGGCATAGCTCGGTTGGTAGAGTGGCCGTGCCAGCAACTTGAGGGATGCAGGTTCGATTCCCGCTTGTGCCATCCTAGTCACTGCCGTTGTGTCCTTGGGCAAGACACTTTACCCACCTGCTCCCAGTGCCACCCACACTGGTTTAAATGTAACTTAGATATTGGGTTTCACTATGTAAAGCGCTTTGAGTCACTTGAGAAAAGCGCTATATAAATATAATTCACTTCACTTCAAAAGCCGAGGAGCCAAGCTCACAGCTGCCGCTGCTGCAGGACGACGAATGATCCAATGATTTCTCCGGTAAGATGTATATCACAATTTCCCCATCCAAAAACATGCTGGTTGTCGTAGAGAAAACATGTTAGCTTGACCGCTCCGCTTCACAACAGACAAAGAAACATCGGCTATGTCTCGGTGCTAAAGACAGCTGCAATCCACCGCTTTCCACCAACAGCATTGTTTTTTATAGTCTCCATTATTAAATGAACAAATTGCAAAAGATTCAGCAACACAGATGTCCAAAATACTGTGTAATCATGCCATTAAAGCAGACGACTTTTAGCCGCGAGTGGTGCAGCTGCTAATATTTCCTGACAGTCAGTGACGTCACGCTTACGAGTCATCATTCCGCGATGTTTTCAACAAGAAACTTGCGGGATATTTAAAATTGCAATTTAATAAACTAAAAAGGCCGTATTGGCATGTGTTGCAATGTTAATATTTCATCATTGATATATAAACTATCAGACTGCGTGGTCGCTAGTAGTGGCTTTCAGTAGGCCAGGGGCGCTCACACTTTTCTGCAGGCGAGCTACTTTTCAATTGACCAAGTCGAGGAGATCTACCTCATTCCTATTTATATTTATTTATTTATGAAAGAGACATTTTTGTTAACAAGTTAATGGTGTTTAATGATAATACAAGCATGTTTAACACACACAGATTCCTTTCTTTCATGAAGACAAGAATATAAGTTGGTGTATTTGATTCTGATGACTTGCATTGATTGGAATTAGACAGTGGTGCTGATAACGTCTGCATTTTCAAATGGAGGAAAAAAAAAAGTCCTCCTTTCTGTCCAATACCACATGAAAGTGGTTGGATTTGGCATCTCATTTGTCCAACTTGCATACTCCTTTTTAAACACTTTGTTATGAGAGTAGCATATGTGTGTGGCCCTTTAATGTCTGGCAGCAGGTGAGTGACGTCAGTGAGTGTGCGGGTGGGCAAGCAAGTGAGAAAGCGGTCGCTGAGGGCGGGGGAGAAATACATTGGCATCAA
>NC_084631.1:4408674-4488674 GCF_033978795.1 Nerophis ophidion | reverse complement strand
CTAAGTTAATTATTATTTGCAGAAAAAAAAGTTTTTTTAGTTTGAACATCAAATATGTTGTCTTTGTAGTGTATTCAACTGAATATGGGTTGAAAAGGATTTGCAAATCATTGTATTCTGTTTATATTTACATCTAACACAATTTCCCAACTCATATGGAAACAGGGTTTGTAAGTATGTCAATTTTATTCATAAAGCGCTTTTCACAGATAAAATGACAAAGCGCTGTACAAAACGTTGGTAAAGTAAAACAATTTCCAATTCAAACAACAGGGGGCAACATCATAAAAAGAATACAAAGTGGATTAAAAATGATAGTTAAAAGGTGCATTAACTAAAAGCTTTACTAAAAAGAGATGTTTTCAAATGTTTCTTAAAAGTGTCAACATAATCAAGATCACGGAGGGACTGGTGCAATTTATTCCAGAGTCAGGGAGCTATAGCCTGGAATGCTAGGTCTCCACGGGTTTCAAAACAAGTTTTTGGGATCTTTAGAAGACCCTAACCTGAAGACCGGAGGAGTAGCGACATAGCAAGTCAGTGATGTACTGAGGGGCCCCACCATACAACGCACAGAATATCAGGACTAAAATCTTAAACTGAATGCGGAAGTTAACTGGAAACCAATGGAGACTGGATAAAACAGGGGTGATATGGACTGTTCTGGGTCTGGCAGCCGCATTTTGTACAGTCTGAAGTCTATTTAGCGTTGAAGAGAGTGAAAAGAGAATTGCAATCGTCAATGCGAGACGAAATGAACGTGTGACGGATCATGAATTGATTAACGTGGACCCCGACTTAAACAAGTTGAAAAACGTATTCGGGTGTTACCATTTAGTGGTCAATTGCACATAATATGTACTGAACTGTGCAATCTACTAATAAAAGTTTCAATCAATCAATCAACCAATCAATCAATTTCCAGATCCAATTTTAACAACAAATTTCCAAAACCTGTTTGCGGGCCTGCACCCTTGAGCTAGAGCAGGGGTAGGGAACCTATGGCTCGCGAGCCAGATCTGGCTCTTTTGATGACTGCATCTGGCCCTCGGATAAATCTGAGCTAACTCTGCTTAACACAATAAGTAATGAATAATTCCACTTGTAATCAAAGTGTTAAAAATAACATTCATAATACAAAGCATGCTCATGCACTTGAATCCATCCATCCTTTTTTGTACCGCACTTGTTCAAGAAGTTGCATTAAGGGTAAAAAGTGATTTATTTATTATTGGTTAGTTCAGACCACCAAGCACCGACATGACAGCCTTTTGTTTGTTTTTTTTATTTTTCAATAAGTCTCTCAGTTGCTTTCCAGCAATTGTCTTTTTCTCTTTCGTTCTCGCTCGCACTCCGGCTCCAGCCCCAACCCCGTCTCTCCTCCTGGCTGCTGCTTATAAACAGAGCGATGGGTGATTAGATAACAAGGCCCAGGTGGGCTATCTACGCAACTGTCGCCGATTTCGAGGCCTGTCCTGGCAACATCCCGCTTCGCTGCAGGCCCTCAGGCCACTCCCCCTCCACAGTTAGCTTGACAATGTTATTACAAAGAATAAGAGACCTATTATACTCTAGAAATGTTGCTCTTACTTAAAAATGCACGCGTTTAGTCGTGGTCAGTGTTGAAAAAAATATGATATGGCTTTTACGGGAATGCATTTCAAGATTTTGGGATTCTTGGCTATCTCAGCCAAAAAGATTCTTGGCTCTCTGAGCTAGTGTGTAAAACAGGATGGTAGAACCTTGACAGATGTTGGCATGTATTTGCACTTGAGTAGGCTTAGTCCACTGAGCTCCAAACACGAGATCTCATTGGCAGTATCCATCCCCTTTGACTGGTATCTTACAACATTTACAACCTTTGTTGGCACGTCGGAGCACACACTTTATTGGACATCCCAAAGTCCGTGCAAAAAAACCAAACATGTCGTCCGTCAAAGTTGGACGCGGTGCTGCGGCCTCATGTTTAGCACGGAGACGGACAGTGGAACAGTGAATGGCAAACGTGTGAATTCATCGGAATAAAAAGAGCGGGGGTTAAGAGGAGTGCACATGAAGAGGTCTGGCATGAATAGTGGCGCATAGACGGGGAGGAGCAGGGGAGGTCGGGTTAGAGAGAAGGAGGAAGCAAGACAAAAGTGTGCCATAATGAGCGTGGAGGAAGGGCCAGGCGGGCGGTGTGTGTAAGAATAGGGGATCTGGGTGGAGGGCGGGGGATCTGGGAGCACTTCTGTCAGTTTTGGACAGAGACATCTGTCAGAGGCGGTAGTGTGTATGTGTGCGATTAGACCGGCGAGGGGATGACAGGACTTTAGTTGCACCTGGGGTGCCGCCGGTGCACCGAGGTCGCCGTCTCTCCGAGCGCACTTCAGCCTGCTGCCGGGGTAATTGCCTTTTCACTCGCAATACGGCTTTATCCTTCCACAACACAGTCAGCTCTCACAACGCATCACGCCGCTCCAGTTCCGTGCCTGCATAGTCAGGATGTGACGTGACTGGGGGGCGAAGCTGAGGACAAATACCTTTTTATATATCCGGCTTGGAGTATGATGCGGTTTTAGTAGGATTTAACTTACAGTCTTCAAATCCATCATGAAGTTATAGCATAGGTAAAACAATCAATGGCTCTGATGGTAGAGCGGCCACCCAGAAACTTGTGTTCCTGGTGCGAATCCAGCTTCTGCCATCCTAGTCACTGTCGTTGTGTCCTTGGGCAAGACACTTCACCCACCTTGCTGCCAGTGGCACACACACTTTCTAAATAAATAAATGGGTTGTACTTGTGTAGCGCTTTTCTACCTTTAAGGTACTCAAAGCGCTTTGACACTAGTTCCACATTTACTTACCACCACCAATGTATGACTGTGGAGTGAATGAATGATGGCTTCTCAGTAGGGCTGGAACAATTACTCCATTAAATAGATTAATTTGAATAGGATAAAGATTTGATTTACATTATGTTCTATGAATGTGAATGAGTGTTTGTTGGTGGTCAGAGAGGCCGTAAGGCACAAATTGGCTGCCATGTTTCCGTCAGTCTATCCCAGAGAATATCTAGCTTACCACCACCAATGTATGACTGTGGAGTGAACGAATGCTGGCTTCTCAGTAGGGCTGGAACAATTACTCCATTAAATAGATTAAGATTTGATTTACATTATGTTACTCCGAGTAATGTGTTACAAATAAAAATTGATAAAATCCGGACCGCATAATATAAGATAGAAGTTAAAATAAAAGTTGAATAGAAAGTAAGATAAGGTAAATAACATGTAAATATAAGGTATACAAGGGTTAAAAAATATATAAACGTAAGGAAGTTCAATAACGGGAAAAAGGGGGTAAATAAATGGAAAAAAAAAAAAAAAGTAATTACCAGGTGAAAATAAAGGTAAATTGAAGCCAAAAGAAGGTTAAAAAAGTTAAAGGAAGATAAATAAAATCCGGACCGCATAAAATTGGATAGAAGTTAAAATAAAAGTTGAATAGAAGGTAAAATAAGGTAAATAACAGGTCAAATAAGGCAAATAACAAGTAAAATAAGGTATAAGAGGGTTAAAAAATATAAACGTAAGGAAGTTCAATAACAGGGGAAAAAATTGAGAAATAAAAAGTAATTAACAGGTAAAGATAAAGGTAAATTGAAATCAAGCGAAGGTTAAAAAAGTTAAAGGAAGATAAATAAAATCCGGACCGCATAAAATAAAATAGAAGTTAAAATAAAAGTTGAATAGAAGGTAAAAAAAGGTAAATAGCAGGTAAAATAAGGCAAATAACAATTAAAATAAGGTATAAGAGGGTTAAAAAAATATAAACGTAAGTAAGTTCAATAACAGGGGAAAAAGGAGGTAAATAAATGGAAAAAAAATTGAGAAATAAAAAGTAATTAACAGGTAAAAATAAAGGTAAATTGAAGACAAGAGAAGGTTAAAAAAAGTTAAAGGAAGATAAATAAAATCCGGACCGCATCAAATAAAATAGAAGTTAAAATAAAAGTTGAATAGGAGGTAAAATAAGGCAAATAACAATTAAATATAAGGTATAAGAGGGTTAAAAAAATATAAACGTAAGGAAGTTCAATAACAGGGGAAAAAGGAGGTAAATAAATGGAAAAAAAATTGAGAAATAAAAAGTAATTAACAGGTAAAAATAAAGGTAAATTGAAGTCAGGAGAAGGTTAAAAAAGTTAAAGGAAGGTAAAAAAAAATCCGGACCGCATAAAATAAGATAGAAGTTAAAATAAAAGTTGAATTGAAGGTAAAATAAGGTAAATAACAGGTAAAATAAGGCAAATAACAATTAAATATAAGGTATAAGAGGGTTAAAAAAATATAAACGTAAGTAAGTTCAATAACAGGGGAAAAAGGAAGTAAATAAAAGGGAAAAAAATGAGAAATAAAAAGTAATTAACAGGTAAAAATAAAGGTAAATTGAAGTCAAGAGAAGGTTAAAAAAGTTAAAGGAAGATAAATAAAATCCGGACCGCATAAAATAAAATAGAAGTTAAAATAAAAGTTGAATAGAAGGTAAAATAAGGTAAATAACAGGTAAAATAAGGCAAATAACAATTAAATATAAGGTATAAGAGGGTTAAAAAAATATAAACGTAAGGAAGTTCAATAACGGGAAAAAGGGGTTAAATAAATGGAAAAAAATTAAAAATAATAAAAAGAAATTAACAGGTAAAAATAAAGGTAAATTGAAGTCAAGAGAAGGTTAAAAAAGTTAAAGGAAGATAAATAAAATCCGGACCGCATAAAATAAGATAGAAGTTAAAATAAAGTTGAATAGATGGTGAAAATAAGGCAAATAACAATTAAATATAAGGTATAAGAGGGTTAAAAAAATATAAACGTAAGGAAGTTCAATAAAAGGGGAAAAAGGAGGTAAATAAAAGGAAAAAAAATTGAGGAACAAAAAGTAATTAACAGGTATTTAAAAATAAAGGTAAATTGAAATCAAAAGAAGGTTAAAAAAGTTAAAGGAAGATAAATAATTGATTAAAGAAGGTAAATGGTAGTTAAATAAAATGTAAATGACAGGTAAATTAAAGGGGGAAAATGGTCAATTTAAGGTAAAGGAAGATGAACTAATGGTAAAAGAAGGTAAATTGAAGTTACAGTAAATGAAAGGTAAAATAAGTTAAATGGCCGGTAAATAGCAGGTAATAGAAGGTGAAAAAAGGTAAATGAGAGTAACTAACAGGTAAAAGAAGACTGTCTTCTAACGGATTTATTACAATCTTTGCGAGCTGGGTAACGTTTACTGTGGTCTGGAACAGTATTACATACAGATAATGTGTCATGAGACATGCAGATATAAAACAAATACACAGAGGACACAAAGGAAATTAAATGAGCCCAAATATACCTCCAAACGAGGCATAAAGATGCAATATGTACATACAGCTAGGCTAAATAGCATGTTAGCATCGATTAGCTTGCAGTCATGGATTGACCAATAATGCCTGATAAGCACTCCTGCAAATCAATTAAATTCAACAAAGCTCACCTTTGTGAATGCACGCACAGCATAAAACCTTTGGTGGACAAAATGAGACAAAGAAGTAGTGGCATAAAACACGTCTTTCTGTGGCAGCAACGGAGAAAATTGCACATGTAAACAAACCACGATGAGTTCAAGTATCGCTGAAATTAGGACAAAATACTCTCATCAGTGAAGCATGTCTAATATTAACAGTGGGATTTCTAACAATTGGAAAGGGTTGTGTCATGTTAATATATCATTAAAACAATAAATATATTTTTTCTTAAATTTTTCCCATTTCCACACATCTCTGAAAGAGGTCCAGGGAGCTACTAGAGGGGGCGCTAAAGAGTCACATGCGGCTCTATAAGCTATACATTCAACAATCACAAACTTTAGCTAGCCAAATTGCTATCACAAGCTGACAACACACAAAGCCAACGTGCGTGTTTCACGTAGGCGTAGTTGCGTCATTACGTGCTGGAAGCCATAAAAGGGCGGGATGTAAATCTTTAAACCATCAAAGTTAACGCGATAAGAACGAGTTAACGGCACTGTTATTTTTTGACGCGCGATTAACGAGTCCGCGTCATGCGTAACCGTCGGAAAGTTGTGTTGAATCTGGATCCAAGCACGCTGTTCCTCCTGCCTGCACTGACAGGTTTTTTTTTCCTCTCACACACAGCGGGCCGTTACCCTGACAACACGTCAGTCAGGCTCTGTGGAACACCAGAGAGCAAATATAAACACAAGAAAATGTACAGTAAAAAGAACAAAGATAGTGCTAAAAAAGACGAGAATTGGAAAAAAAAAAAAAAGCTCCATGATGAGCTCGTGGAATAAAAAAAACATACTCCAGATGTGCAGCAATGATTTCTGATTGGGATTGTTCATTGAGGGAACATTATTAGACTTAGTAGACTCAGTTTGAGGCCAGGAAAAAATCTCAAGCAACGTAGGGGGTGGGCATTGGGCACAAAGTTGTGTTGTAGTGTGTGTGTGTGTGTGTGTGTGTGTGTGTGTGTGTGTGTGTGTGTTGGCATTGCTGACTTAAAGGCCTACTGAAATGAGATTTTCTTATTCAAACAGGGATAGCAGGTCCATTCTATGTGTCATACTTGATCATTTCGCCATATTCCAATATTTTTGCTGAAAGGATTTAGTAGAGAACGTCGACGATAAAGTTTGCCACTTTTGGTCGCTAATAAAAAAAGCCTCGCCTGTACCGGAAGTAGCAGACGATGTGCGCGTGACGTCACGGGTTGTAGGGCTCCTCACATCCTCACATTGTTTATAATCGTAGCCGCCAGCAGCAAGAGCGATTCGGACCGAGAAAGCGACGATTTCCCCATTAATTTGAGCGAGGATGAAAGATTTGTGGATGAGGAAAGTTAGAGTGAAGCACTAGGAAAAAAAAAAAAGGCGACGGCAGTGGGAGCGATTCAGATGTTATTAAACACATTTACTAGGATAATTCTGGAAAATCCCTTATCTGCTTATTGTGTTACTAGTGTTTTAGTGAGATTATAGTCATACCTGAAAGTCGGAGGGCTGCGGTGACCGCCAGTGTCTCCGAGGGAAGCCATATTGAGGAGCCAAGAAAGTCACAGCTGCCTTTTTGACAGCTGCTGCAGGAGGACGCAAACTCCGCTCAAGTCTCCGGTAAGAGCCGACTTAATATCACAATTTTCTCATCCAAAAACTTGCTGCCATTTTTGTTCAGCCCTTCTCAGTTTTTTTAAGTTACCGCCAACGTTGAAATGATCAACTTCAATAGCTACGGCTATAGCATATAGCAGTTAGCATTCCATGACCCACAATGCACTTCTGCCATGACCCTACCCGGCCGAATTCTTATTGGTTGACGTGTATGTGACGATTGCTGACATTTTCTTCGTCTCTTCCGCGAATGAGATAAGTAATATTCCATCCATTTTCTACCGCTTATTCCCTTTTGGGGTCGCGGGGGGCGCCTATCTCAGCTACAATCGGGCGGAAGGCGGGGTACACCCTGGACAGATAGACAGAAAACATTCACACTCACATTCACACACTAGGGCCAATTTAGTGTTGCCAATCAACCTATCCCCAGGTGCATGTCTTTGGAGGTGGGAGGAAGCCGGAGTACCCGGAGGGAACCCACGCATTCATGCAAACTCCACACAGAAAGATCCCGAGCCTGGATTTGAACCCAGGACTGCAGGACCTTCGTATTGTGAGGCAGACGCACTAACCCCTCTGCCACCGTGAAGGCCATAAGTAATATTATTTGATATTTTACGGTAATGTGTTAATAATTTCACAAATAAGTTGCTCCGGAGTATATGTCGCACCCTTGGCCAAACTATGAAAAAAAATGCGACTTATAGTCCGAAAAATACGGTATTTCAAAAATATTTTTTGTTAAAATAAAGATAAATACTGTACTTAAATAGCGGCTTGACTTATGATTTCAAAACAAATTATCAATTTATATTGTATGCATGTTCCAAATAAACTGAAACAGACTGAAAAGTGCAAATGAAAAGAGAGCTTGACTGCTTTAGTCATTGACCCCAGCTGAGAAACAGATACTTTTTAACAAAATGGTTAAGAAACACTGTTCTATACAATATCATAATTATGATAAAAAATATATTTTAATGATAAATATATTCTGTACATTTGTGATAAACTGGCCAAATGTGTCACTGGTTTTGTCCTGAATGTCGTAATCTCATTCAGTAGGTTTTTTTTTTCCACAATCATGAATTTTTATGGATTTGAGCTGCCTTTTTAATTCTCCAGCTCATTTCCCAAAGGACTTAAACTCCCTAAAATAGAAAGAAGATCCAAGTGCATAGGTCTAACATTTATCCGCTATAGTCCTCTTGGATTATGCGAGACTAAGTCCAAAGGATCAAATTTCACTGAGTGCTCCGCTCGCTGCAGGCAGGATGCTGTCAGTGGGCTGTGATATAAAAAAAACAAAAAACAACTACAACAAAAAAACAACGTCATATTATACAAATCAACATGGTAGTTAGTTCTGATTTATGCATGGCTTCATGCCATTATAACGGAGGCTGACGTGAAAAGAGACGGATAGCGGGGGCGTGAAGGGGACGTGAGCACGCTCTCGTGGAGACTGATGAAGGGTTAACTGCCAGATGAAGAATGGAGTGCAGTGGCATACTTCTCAGGTGTGACGAATGGAAGGAAAAGGACAGAAGGGATCAGAGTATGAAGAGAAGGAGGGGGCGGGGGGGTGAGCCGCTCAGGAGGCTATATTGTGGTAGCGGGTCCTGGTTGCCACGCGACGGGGCTGAGCGAGATGCCAGGTTGCTAGGTAACCCGCGGGATGCAAAGCCAAATGTGATGAGGATGTGTGGAGAGGAGGGGCGGAGCTGAGAGCTGCTCTACCTTGCCTCGCTCCTCCAGCTGTGAATGAGCCATGTAAACAGTACCAGCGCACGCGCAATATTTCATCTGCGTTGCACGCCATGTCGCTGCATCTCCACGTCTTTAATCACACAGTGGCGGGAAGGAATTTCACATTATTGTATTTTCATATCTGTAATGTTTTTGTCCCTGTGCTTTTAAAACAAAACACAATTAGAGCATTTACTCAATAGCCGGCGCTGTCACGCCAAATTTCTTCCCCCTGTTAACGCTATATTATAAAAAAATTTAAAAAAAATTTTAAAACTACAAACACAAGCTATGGGATGACGTAAGAGGAAACGTGACCCCGGAAGTAAATGTGTCATCCCATAGCTTGTGCTTGTAAATAGTTTTTTTTAATTACATTTTTTATAATATAGCGTTAACAAAACGTCTGTATTTTTATAATATAGTTTTCCATCCATCCATCCATCTTCTTCCGCTTATCCGAGGTCGGGTCGCGGGGGCAACAACCTAAGCAGGGAAGCCCAGACTTCCCTCTCCCCAGCCACTTCGTCTAGCTCTTCCCGGGGGATCCCGAGGCGTTCCCAGGCCAGCCGGGAGACATAGTCTTCCCAACGTGTCCTGGGTCTTCCCCGTGGCCTCCTACCGGTTGGACGTGCCCTAAACACCTCCCTCGGGAGGCGTTCGGGTGGCATCCTGACCAGATGCCCGAACCACCTCATCTGGCTCCTCTCGATGTGAAGGAGCAGCGGCTTTACTTTGAGTTCCTCCCGGATGGCAGAGCTTCTCACCCTATCTCTAAGGGAGAGACCCAAACTCATTTGGGCCGCTTGTACCCGTGATCTTATCCTTTCGGTCATGACCCAAAGCTCATGACCATAGGTGAGGATGGGAACGTAGATCGACCGGTAAATTGAGAGCTTTGCCTTCCGGTTCAGCTCCTTCTTCACCACAACGGATCGATACAACGTCCGCATTACTGAAGACGCCGCACCGATCCGCCTGTCGATCTCACGATCCATTCTTCCCTCACTCGTGAACAAGACTCCTAGGTACTTGAACTCCTCCACTTGGGGCAGGGTCTCCTCCCCAACCCAGAGATGGCACTCCACCCTTTTCCGGGAGAGAACCATGGACTCGGATTTGGAGTATTTTTATAATATAGCGTTAACAAAACGTCTGTATTAATCATGACCCCGGAAGTAAATGGGGGGAAGGTTTTTGTAGGGGGGAAGAAATTTGGCGTGACAGCGCCTTTACAAAACATCTAAGAGAGTGGTTCTCAAATGGGGGTACGCGTACCCCTGGGGGTACTTGAAGGTATGCCAAGGGATACGTGAATTTTTTTTTTTTAAATATTCAAAAAATAGCAACAATTAAAAAACCCTTTATAAATATATTTATTGAATAAAACTTCAACAAAATATGAATGTAAGTTCATAAACTGTAAAAAGAAATGCAACAATGCAATATTCAGTGTTGACAGCTAGATTTTTTGTGGACATGTTCCATAAATATTGATGTTAAAGATTTCTTTTTTTATGAAGAAATGTTTAGAATTAAGTTCATGAGTCCAGATGGATCTCTATTACAATCCCCAAAGAGGACACTTTAAATTGATGATTACTTCTATGTGTAGAAATCTTAATTTATAATTGAATCACTGTTTATTTTTCAACAAGTTTTTAGTTATTTTTATATATTTTTTTCCAAATAGTTCAAGAAAGACCACTACAAATGAGCTATATTTTGCACTGTTGTACAATTTAATAAATCAGAAACTGATGACATAGTGCTGTATTTTACTTCTTTATCTCTTTTTTTCAAACAAAAGTGCTTTGCTCTGACTAGGAGGTACTTGAAATAAAAAAAATGTCCACAGGGGGTACATCACTGAAAAAAGGTTGAGAACCACTGATCTAAAATGATGAAGTACATTCGAATGAATGAAATTAGTTTATTTTGGTCATATAAACTAGTGTTTTTTTAACCTTTTTTGAGTCGAGGCTCATTTTTTGCATTGAAAAAACCCGGAGGCATACCACCAGCAGAAATCGTTAAAAAAACGAAACTCAGTTGACAGTAAAAAGTCGTCACAATTGTTAGATTTGACTTTAAACCTTAACCAAGCATGCATCATTATAGCTCTTGTCTCAAAGTATGTGTACTGTCACCACCTGTCACATCACACCATGACTTATTTGGAGTGTGTGCTGTTTTCCTGTTTGTAGTGTTTTAGTTCTTGTCTTGTGCTCCTATTTTGGTGGCTTTTCCTCTTTTTTTGGTATTTTCGTTTAGCAGTTTCATGTCTTCCTTTGAGCGATATTTCCAGTCTCTACTTTGTTTTAGCAATCAAGACTATTTCACTTGTTTTTATCCTTCTTTGTGGGGAAATTGTTGATTGTCATGTCATGTTCGGATGACATTGTCTTTGCTCCACAGTAAGTTTTTGCTCTCGTCCAGCATTCTGTTTTTGTTTACTTTGCAGCCAGTTCAGTTTTAGTTTCGTTCTGCATAGCCTTCCCTAAGCTTCGATACCTTTTCTTAGGGGCACTCACCTTTTTGTTTTTATTTTTGGTTTAAGCATTAAACACCTTTTTACCTGCACACTGCCTCCCGCTGTTTCCGACATCTACAAAGCAATTAGCTACCTGCTGCCACCTACTGATATGGAAGAGTATTACACCGCTACTCTGCCGAGCTGTAGACAACACAGACACTCAACAACAACATAATTTGCAGACTATAATAACTGGTTTACAAAAAATATTTCTAACCCAAATAGGTGAAATTAGATAATCTCCCACGGCCCACCAGAGTGTATCTCATAGCACACTAGTGGAAAAACACTGATATAATCAACTATTTGGTGTGATCCATTTTACAGCACAGATTATTATATCAACAATCAAACACACCCAAGAAGAAAAAGAATGACCGAAAACAGAATAGGCTCAATCCAAGACTTATATTTGCCTATCCTATATATTCACTGAAAATGAGTGCCTGGAACATCAACGTTCAAAAACTCAATGGGATGAAAGTAATTGTTGCTATATTTCATCATTTTCCATTATTTCACTTTTCAAGGCTTTCTTAAACCCTAGCAAAGATCCATGTCTTGAACTCATCACTGAGCTTGTTCCCCCATTTAACTCCTAAAACTGAAATACATTAGTATTTTATATTCGTTTTTACTTTACACAGTGGCAACTTGCCCAGGGTGTACACCGCCTTCCGCCCGATTGTAGCTGAGATAGGCGCCAGCGCCCCCCGCAACCCCAAAAGGGAATAAGCGGTAGAAAATGGATGGATGGATGGATTTAAAAAATGTATTTCCCCCCTAAATTATAGTTTTCTCCTCTTAATTTATATAATCTAAGAATTCAAACTAAAAAGCTGTTGTTCTTTGCACGAAACATCATTTCCATTGTTTTTAAAAATATAATATCTGAAAATGTTATAGAACTTTTGAATAATGGATTGGTCGGTTCATAGTAGCACGCTTTGTGTGTATTATTGTATTTACCCTTTTTTTAAGTTTAATTATTCGGTCTATGTTTGTTTTATTAACATTTCCCCAAACTTCAACACAATGTTAGATATGGAAAAATAAAATAATATAACATATCCAGACGGGCTTCACGGTGGCAGAGGGGTTAGTGCGTCTGCCTCACAATACGACGTTCCTGCAATCCTGGGTTCAAATCCAGGCGCGGGATCTTTCTGTGTGGAGTTTGCATGTTCTCCCCGTGAATGCGTGGGTTCCCTCCGGGTACTCCGGCTTCCTCCCACATCCAAAGACATGCACCTGGGGATAGGCCCCTCCCACTTCCAAAGACATGCACCTGGGGATAGGTTGATTGGCAACACTAAATTGGCCCTAGTGTGTGAATGTGAGTGTGAATGTTGTCTGTCTATCTGTGCTGGCCCTGTGATGAGGTGGCGACTTGTCCAGGGTGTACCCTGCCTTCCGCCCGATTGTAGCTGAGATAGGCGCCAGCGCCCCCCGCGACCCCGAAAGGGAATAAGCGGTAGAAAATGGATGGATGGAACATATCCAGACATTTATTATTCAGCATGTGTCTTACTTTATAAAGAATAAGAATGGATTTGGATATATTTCCCTTCATAGATTCAATCTGCGGTTTCCAACATAATTTATGATCCATTATTATACCCAAGAACTACATTTTATAAAAAATTTCCCCCACATTTTGTCCTTGCACTACTAAGCACCATAAATTTTGTTTTCTTATCATTTAATAACTTGTTAATATCAAACCATTTTTTTAGCTGAAGTTACTCAACCTCCATTATTCTCAACAATTCAAGTCTTCTCCTGTACAATATACATTTATATCATCTGCAAACATAATACATTTCAATGCATTAGATTCTGAACACATATTTAAATAAATAGGCAATCATATTTTTATCTGTCTCTCGCACATTAGTGCAAAAAAATGCCTTGCCATCATTAATTTAGAAATAATTTGTTAGAAACTTGTAAACAAATTGTTTTTTTATTACACTCTTTTTTTTTTGTTTTGTTTTTATGTTTTAGGTTTTGTAAACCATCCCACTCATTGAAACTCTTCTTGGAATATACCCCGGAAAAATATATTTGGGCTGTCAAAATTAACGGGTTAACTCGTGTGATTAATCACAAAAAAAATCCCATTAATCATTAGCACGCTTAGATTAATTATGCAAATTATTTTGACCGTACAAGCTCTTTTACTTTAAACGACATACGGCCACTGATCAAATCAATGCATATGTCAGTCGAAAAATAAGTTAAAATCTCAGGAAAATGTCTCACCAAAATAAAGTCTGAAAGAACTTTAGATAAAACTGTTACCATTTTTGTGCAAATAATGACATGCATTCAAGTACCGTATTTTTCGGAGTGCAGAGCGCACAGGGATATAAGCCACACCCACTAAGTTTTAGGGGAAACATTTTTTTTCTTCCATATATTAGCCTCACCGGACTATGAGTCGCAGATATATTTGTTGTGAAATGACTTATTTACACAGTAAGATTCTGTAAATGTTTATTTACATTCCCTAATTGTTTCCAAACGGTGTCTGTAACACAGCAGTAAAACGGCTGATCAAACAAAACAGAAGTCATCGTCGCGGAGCCACCGGCTGCGGAAGCTAGCTCTCCAATCAGCTAAAGAGATTCAATAACTCCACGGTCACGTCTTGATGTAAATTCACCAAAATGTCACCGTGAAGTTATTGACTCTGTTTAGCTGATTTTTAGTGCTAGCTTCCACAGCTAGTGGATCCATGAGCCAAGAATTCTGTTTTGTTTGATCAACCGCGTTACAGACATTGTTTGGAAACAATTCAGGTATGTAAATAAACATTTACAGAATCTTTCTGTGTAAATAACTCATTTCACAATGTATATATCTGCGGCTAATATATGGAAAAACTTTTTTTCCGAAGAAATTTAGTGGATGCGGTTAATATAGTCTGGAAAATACAGTATTATAGTTCTAATTCATCAAACACAATTCATGGTTCTACAGTACTGCCTTATAGTGATGCACGTGGTTTAATTTTCCCAAAGTTCCCTAAAGGGATCCCTCTGCATCTGGGATTTAAAGGGGAACATTATCAGCAGACCTATGTAAGCGTCAATATATACCTTGATGGTGCAGAAAAAAGACCATCTATTTTTTTAACCGATTTCCGAACTCTAAATGGGTGAATTTTGGCGAATTAAACGCCTTTCTGTTTATCGCGCTGGAGGCGATGACGTCAGAACGTGACGTCGCCGAGGTAACACACCCAACATTTTCATTTTCAACACATTACAAACACCGGGTCTCAGCTCTGTTATTTTCCGTTTTTTTGACTATTTTTTGGAACCTTGGAGACATCATGTCTCGACGGTGTGTTGTCGGAGGGTGTAACAACACTAACAGGGAGGGATTCAAGTTGCACCACTGGCAAGAAATCTGCCGCCAGACCCCCATTGAATGTACCAGAGTGTCTCCACATTTGACCGGCGATGCTAAGGCAGACATGGCACAGAGATGTATGGATAACCTGCAGATGCATTTGCAACTATAAAGTCAACTAAATCACAAAAGTGAGTTTTGTTGATGTTGACTGCCAGCTAATCGATGCTAACATGCTATTTACCGGCGGTGCTAAAGCAGACATGGCACAGAGATGTATGGATAACCTGCAGATGCATTTGCAACTATATTACGTTTCCTTCCACCCACATTTAATGCGAAACAAACACTTACCAATCGTCGGATTTAAGTTGCTCCAGTGTCAAAAGATGCGAAAGTCCTGATCGTTTGGTCCGCACATTTTACCGGCGATGCTAACGCAGCTATTCGGCCATGCTATGGCTATGAATAGTGTCGATAGCTATTCGCTCAATAGCTTCAGTTTCTTCTTCAATACTTTCATACTCCAACCATCTGTTTCAATACATGCGTAATCTGTAGAATCGCTTAGGTCGCTGAAATCCGAGTTTGAATCCGAGCTAATGTCACTATATCTTGCTGTGGTATTCCCATTGTTTGTTTACATTGGCAGCACTGTGTGACGTCACAGGGAAATGGCCAATGTCTTCGCAGAGAGACGAAAATAAGGCACTTTAAAGCTTTATTTAGGGATATTACGAGACCGCTAAAATTTTGAAAAAAATTTCAAAAAATACAACAAGCTACTGTGAACAGATTTTTATTGTT
Source organism: Nerophis ophidion (assembly GCF_033978795.1). Taxonomy (NCBI): domain Eukaryota; kingdom Metazoa; phylum Chordata; class Actinopteri; order Syngnathiformes; family Syngnathidae; genus Nerophis; species Nerophis ophidion. Next base: position 4,473,073 of record NC_084631.1, on the reverse strand, counting down.
TTTAACCCTTTTGAAATTGCGATAATGTTCCCCTTTAAGGGTTGTGGTCGGTGGCTGTGATAGTGTTTTCTCACCTGTGTCCTCTGTACTCGGTCATGTATTCGTGTGTTGTGTTGGTGGAATGGCAGGTGGTGGGGTCATCGGGGAATTGTTTTTATGGCTTTAAAGCATATTGCTCTGCTTGATTTTATGCATGTTAAGCGCTTCATAAATACAGTTTGATTTGATTTGAAGTTTAAATATATTTTTTTGCGCTATTAAGAGGTGATTTGATTTGAAGTTTAAATATGTTTTTTTGCGCTATTAAGAGCTGTACAAAGGATGAAGCGATGTAGATCATGGATGACGAAGGGATTGAACATAAATATGGTCAGAGCGTACAATCCTCGTGACGCAAACATGCGCACGAAACAATGGCGTGAGTTTTAGTCCGATTTGCTTGTCTCCTCATAATGAATTTGTATGGCTGCTAGGCACGCTCGCAATCATGGCGAGGAAATGAGAGTAGAAGAGAGCGTAATTGTGATGCAGAAATAGAGAGAAGAAAATGGCTGGAAAAGGGAGGGAGGATTCATGGCAACCAGCAGTGTGCAGGGATTATTAAAGACAAATAATCCAGGGTAAAAATACTTTCTTATGCACTCCGGAAAATGGACATCAGAAAAAGTGTGTGTGTGTGTGTGTTCTTGTATTTCTACCCTGCTTGAGACATCAACAAAGCCTTCCATATGAGGACTGGTGAACAAGTTAGGACCCAAATCATGGTCCCAAAACGGAAAACCATTGCATCTAATAGAGAATGTCTCATTTGCACCCCTGGTGGTGAAATCTTTCAAAATTTGGGTGGTCGCAAAAAGGAGGGATTTTTCAAATTGACTGTGTGTCGGTTTTAAGAGTGCACCCCCCTCTGGTCAACATATGAAATAACAAGTGTGTGTAAAAATTTGAAGTGATCCCCCTCTGGCCAACATATGTAATACCAAGTGTGTGTAAGAAATTGAAATGCGCCCCCTTTAGCCAAAATCAATAAAAAATTAGAATAAATATGTATATAGAGACATACTGTAATAACTTGAAGTAATTAATAAAGACTAAAAACCAATTACAAACGAAAAAATTCAAAGCAGTCTTTTTCTCAAAATGTGTCGACTTTTTTCTTATAAAATTGGGAACAATTTCTCATACTCCTTCTGTAATATTGCAATATTTCCCCATAAAATTATTCTTTATGTAAAATTTTAACTTTTTATCGCAAAATGGTGACATTTGTCATATAAAATTCAGACTTAAATCACGATATTGCCAATTTTTTTTGTTCCTGTAGGATAGTGACGTTTTTCGAGTTAAATTATGACTTGTCAAATTTTGCTAAGTAAAATTCTGATTATCATTATAATATTGCTAACATTTTTTTTTTTAAATTGTGACTTTTGTCCAGTAATATTACGACGCTTTTCATAAAATCGCCCAAATTTGAAGCTTTTCTTGTAAAACTGCGACTGATGTTGAGTAAAATTCCAACTTTTATCATAAAACTGCACAAATGTTCAGTTTTTCTTGTAAAATTCTGACTTGCGTCGAGTAAAATTACGACTTTTATTATGATACTGCCGAAATTCTACGTTTTTCTTGTGACCGTTGTGAAATTCCGACTCATTTTTCACATTAAGCTTTTTTATATTTGCATGGTATGTATATATTAATGTTGTAAATACAAATCTTTATACATCTAGAAAGGGTGGTCCTAAAGAGGTAGGCATTTTTCGGAGGTCTCAAGAAGGTAACAAATACAAGAGTAAGTGTGTGTGTGTGTGCGTGCGTGCGTGTGTGTGTGTGTGTGTGTGTGTGTGTGTGTGTGTGTGTGTGTGTTGTATTTCTACCCTTATTGAGACATCAACAAGGCCTTCCATATGAGGAGCGGTGAACAAGTTAAGACATAAATCATGGTCCCAATATGGAAAGCCTTTGCATCTAATAGAGAATGTCTCATTTGCCCCCCCCCCCCCCGGTGGTGAAATCTATCCAAATTAGGGTGGTCCCAAAAAGAGGATCCTCCTCTATCCAACATATGAAATGACAAGTGTGTGTAAAAATTTGAAGTGCTCCCCCTCTGGCCAACATATGTAATACCAAGTGTTTGTAAGAAATTGAAATGCGCCCGCTTTAGCCAAAATCAATAAACAATTAAAATAAATATGTATATAGAGACATATTGTAACAACTGGAAGTAATTAATAAAGATTAAAAACCAATTACAAACAAAAAAATTCAAAGCAGTCTTTTTCTCACAATGTGTCGACTTTTTTCTTATAAAATTGGGAACAATTTCTCATACTCTTTCTGTAATATTGCAATATTTCCCCATAAAATTATTACTTCTTCATGTAAATTTTTTTTACTTTTTAATGCAAAATGGTGACATTTTTCATATAAAATTCAGACTTTAATCACATTGCCAATTTTTTTGTTCCTGTAGAATAGTGACGTTTTTCGAGTTAAATCATGACTCGTCATAATTTTGCTAAGTAAAATTCTGATTATCATTATAATATTGCTAAAAAATTTTTTTTTTAAAGTTTTCTTATAAAATTGTGACTTTTGTCCAGTAATATTACGACGCTTTTCATAAAATCGCCCAAATTTTAAGCTTTTATTGTAAAACTGCAACTGTTGTTGAGTAAAATTCCAACTTTTATCATAAAATTGCACAAATGTTCAGTTTTTCTTGTAAAATTTTGACTTGCGTCGAGTAAAATTACGACTTTTATTATGATACTGCCGAAATTCTACGTTTTTCTTGTGACCGTTGTGAAATTCCGACTCATTTTTCACATTAAGCTTTTTTATATTTGCATGGTATGTGTATATTAATGTTGTAAATACAAATCTTTATACATCTAGAAAGGGTGGTCCTAAAGTAGGCATTTTTCGGAGGTCTCAAGAGGGTAACAAATACAAGAGTAAGTGTGTGTGTGTGTGTGTGTGTGTTGTATTTCTACCCTTATTGAGACATCAACAAGGCCTTCCATATGAGGAGCGGTGAACAAGTTAAGACATAAATCATGGTCCCAATATGGAAAGCCTTTGCATCTAATAGAGAATGTCTCATTTACACCCCCGGTGGTGAAATCTATCCAAATTAGGGTGGTCCCAAAAAGAGGATCCTCCTCTGGCCAACATATGAAATAACAAGTGTGTGTAAAAATTTGAAGTGCTCCCCCTCTGGCCAACATATGTAATACCAAGTGTGTGTAAGAAATTGAAATGCGCCCCCTTCAGCCAAAATCAATTAAAAATTAAAATAAATATGTCTATAGAGACATCCTGTAATAACTTGAAGTAATTAATAAAGATTAAAAACCAATTACAAACAAAAAAAATCAAAGCAATCTTTTTCTCACAATGTGTTGACTTTTTTCTTATAAAATTGGGAACAATTTCTCATACTCTTTCTGTAATATTGCAATATTTCCCCATAAAATTATTACTTCTTCATGTAAAATTTTTTACTTTTTAATGCAAAATGGTGACATTTGTCATATAAAATTCAGACTTTAATCACAATATTGCCAATTTTTTTTCTTCCTGTAGAATAGTGACGTTTTTCGAGTTAAATTAAGACTTGTCATAATTCTGCTAAGTAAAATTTTGATTATCATTATAATATTGCCAACATTTTTTTTTTAAGTTTTCTTATAAAATTGTGACTTTTGTCCAGTAATATTACGACGCTTTTCATAAAATCGCCCAAATTTGAAGCTTTTCTTGTAAAACTGCAACTGTTGTTGAGTAAAATTCCAACTTGTATCATAAAATTGCACAAATGTTCAGTTTTTCTTGTAAAATTTTGACTTGCGTCGAGTAAAATTACGACTTTTATTATGATACTGCCGAAATTCTACGTTTTTCTTGTGACCGTTGTGAAATTCCGACTCATTTTTCACATTAAGCTTTTTTATATTTGCATGGTATGTGTATATTAATGTTGTAAATACAAATCTTTATACATCTAGAAAGGGTGGTCCTAAAGAGGTAGGCATTTTTCGGAGGTCTCAAGAAGGTAACAAATACAAGAGTAAGTGTGTGCGCGTGCGTGTGCGTGTGTGTGTGTGCGTGTGTGTGTGCGTGTGTGTGTGTGTGTGTGTTGTATTTCTACCCTTATTGAGACATCAACAAAGCCTTCCATATGAGGAGCAGTGAACAAGTTAGGACCCAAATCATGGTCCCAAAACGGAAAACCATTGCATCTAATAGAGAATGTCTCATTTGCCCCCCCCCCGGTGGTGAAATCTATCCAAATTAGGGTGGTCCCAAAAAGAGGATCCTCCTCTGGCCAACATATGAAATAACAAGTGTGTGTAAAAATGTGAAGTGCTCCCCCTCTGGCCAACATATGTAATACCAAGTGTGTGTAAGAAATTGAAATGTGCCCCCTTTAGCCAAAATCAATAAAAATTTTAAATAAATATGTATATAGAGACATACTGTAATAACTTGAAGTAATTAATAAAGATTAAAAACAAATTACAAACAAAAAAAATCACAGTAGTCTTTTTCTCACAATGTGTCGACTTTTTTCTTATAAAATTGGGAACAATTTCTCATACTCTTTCTAGTTCTGTAATATTGCAATATTTCCCCATAAAATTATTACTTCTTCATGTACAATTTTTACTTTTAATGCAAAATGGTGACATTTGTCATATAAAATTCAGACTTTAATCACAATATTGCCAATTTTTTTTCTTCCTGTAGAATAGTGACGTTTTTCGAGTTAAATTATGACTTTTCATAATTTTGCTAAGTAAAATTCTGCTTATCATTATAATATTGCAAAAATTTTTTTTTTTAAGTTTTCTTATAAAATTGTGACTTTTGTCAAGTAATATTACGACGCTTTTCATAAAATCGCCCAAATTTTAAGCTTTTCTTGTGAAACTGCGATTGTTGAGTAAAATTCCAACTTTTATCATAAAACTGCACAAATGTTCAGTTTTTCTTGTAAAATTTTGACTTACGTCGAGTAAAATTACGACTTTTATTATGATCTTGCCGAAATTCTACGTTTTTCTTGTGACCGTTGTGAAATTCCGACTCATTTTTCACATTAAGCTTTTTTATATTTGCATGGTGTGTGTATATTAATGTTGTAAATACAAATCTTTATACATCTAGAAAGGGTGGTCCTAAAGAGGTAGGCATTTTTCGGAGGTCTCAGGAAGGTAACAAATACAAGAGTGCGTGTGTGTGTGTGGGAGAAAGGATATTAAAAAGGGGGGTTGGAGTGCACAAAAATAATTGTGTGTGTTATCACGCTGTGCACTGTAGTAATCAGTTTCATCCTTTTTTTTTTTTTTTTTTTAGGGTAATATTGCCCTCCAGTGTTTTCATAGCAAAACACAATGAATGCAAATATGTAAATGATGGCACCGATGTAACACCGTAATTTAATCCCTGTTCCAAATAGCTCACACTGTACAAACACATGAGACACTAACCCCCTCCTCTTCTGCTTTGGTGGTGGGGGGAGGGTGCAGAATGCGATTTGATTGGATAATCCAGGGATTTAATATCCCTTAATCCTGGCACAATCCTCTCTGCATTACTGCCGGGAGTAAGATTAACTATATGTGTGGAGTATGTGTTTCTATGTGTGCAAGGGGGGGGGGAAAAATAAATAAAAGGGGATGGCTTCTCCGACTAAGGAAAAGTGTCCTGCAAACGTTGTACATTTACGACGGCAGCGCCGCATACAAATGAGATATGATGTTTGCATGCATGGCTCGGCCACGTGCGTGTGTGCGTGCCAGTTGTTGAGTGGCCGTCATATATCACACATCTCATGCATCCACGCAGCACAGTTGGCACACTGTAGCAAGGCTCTCGCCTCGCAGATGCAGCTCGCACCATAAGTGCACGCAGCATCAAAAGCACACTACAGTATGCAGATGGTTACTGTTAATGAAGTCCTAATTGGAACGTGAGTAATGGGAGGGTAATCTGACTTGAAAGGAGCGTGGGACTGTTCACGTGTGCGCCGTAATGGAAGGGAACGACAGATTCACAGTGTGTCTGTACTTTATTTGCATTTTCCTCTCCGCCTCAAGGGAACTGTAATGACTCGACTACGCTATAAATTGTGCACTCGTCAATCCACATGCATGTTTTTTTTTTTTCTCTAACCTTCTATTCATACATTTTCACCAACCTTCATTGGCCCCTATCACAGTTTAGGTTGCTCTTTTGTATCGACAGGGGAAAGGTAAGGGGAATTTTAGAAGACCTGGAAATAGTAGTGCAGGGCTGTTCAAATACATAGGGTTGCAGTTTCAAGAGTCCAAGGGCTGTTTGGTCAATTCGTGGACTGCAAATGGAAAACATCGGCTTTCACACTGCACTGCCAATAAATTCATTATTCCTCCCTCACTACTCACTTCCAGCGTGTGCAGTAAGACAGATAGTTCACAGAATGAAGAAACAGAAGCTCCAGAAGTTGTGTTGATTGATGTTCCTCCTTTTGTCCATCCATCCATCTTCTTCCGCTTATCCGAGGTCGGGTCGCGGGGGCAACAGCCTAAGCAGGGAAACCCAGACTTCCCTCTCCCCAGCCACTTCGTCTAGCTCTTCCCGGGGGATCTCGAGGCGTTCCCAGGCCAGCCGGGAGACATAGTCTTCCCAACATGTCCTGGGTCTTCCCCGTGGCCTCCTACCGGTTGGACGTGCCCTAAACACCTCCCTAGGGAGACGTTCGGGGGGCATCCTGACCAGGTGCCCGAACCACCTCATCTGGCTCCTCTCCATGTGGAGGAGCAGCGGCTTTACTTTGAGTTCCTCCCGGATGGCAGAGCTTCTCACCCTATCTCTAAGGGAGAGACCCGCCACACGGCGGAGGAAACTCATTTCGGCCGCTTGTACCCGTGATCTTATCCTTTCGGTCATGACCCAAAGCTCATGACCATAGGTGAGGATGGGAACGTAGATCGACCGGTAAATTGAGAGCTTTGCCTTCCGGCTCAGCTCCTTCTTCACCACAACGGATCGGTACAACGTCCGCAATACTGAAGACGCCGCACCGATCCGCCTGTCGATCTCACGATCCACTCTTCCCCCACTCGTGAACAAGACTCCTAGGTACTTGAACTCCTCCACTTGGGGCAGGGTCTCCTCCCCAACCCGGAGATGGCATTCCACCCTTTTCCGGGCGATAGTTTGGCCGGGGGTGCGTCTTATACTCCAGCGATTTATGTGTGAAGTGAAGTGAATTCTATTTATATAGCGCTTTTTCTCTAGTGACTCAAAGCGCTTTACATAGTGAAACCCAATATCTAATTTTTACATTAAGACCAGTGTGGATGGCACTGGGAGCAGGTGGATAAAGTGTCTTGCCCAAGGACACAACGGCAGTGACTAGGATGGCGGAAGCAGGGATCAAACCTGCAACCCTCAAGTTGCTGCCACGGCCACTCTACCAACCGAGCTATACCGGTTAATTATTAACACATAACCGTAAAATATCAAATAATATTATTTAGCTCATTCACGAAAAAGACTAGACGTATAAGATTTCATCGGATTTAGCGATTAGAAGTGACAGATTGTTGGGTAAACATATTTCTATATGTTATTGTTATTTGAATGACTCAGGAACACTTCAGAAAACTCCTGTCAGTAACTACAGTTGGTCGCTACATCTGTAAGTGCAAGTTAAAACTCTACTGTGCAAAACTAAAGCCGTTTGTCAACAACACCCAGAAACGCCGCCGATTTCGCTGGGCCCGAGCTCATCTAAGATGGACTGATGCAAAAGTGTTCTGGGGTCTGATGAGTCCACATTTCAAATTGTTTTTGGAAACTGTGGACGTCGTGTCCTCCGGAACAAAGAGGGGGAAAAACATCCGGAATTGTTACAGGCGTAAAGTTCAAAGGCCAGCATCTGTGATGGTATGGGGGTGTATTAGTGCCCAAGGCATGGTTAACTTAAACATCTGTGAAGGCACCATTAATGCTGAAAGGTACATACAGGTTTTGGAGAAACATATCTTGCCATTCAAGTAACGTTATTATGGACGCCCCTGCTTATTTCAGTAAGACAATGCCAAGCCACGTGTTACGACAGCATGCGGGTAATAGACTGGCCTGCTTGTAGTCCAGAAATATCTTGTCTTTGCGGTGTATTCAATTGGATATAAGTTGAAAATTATTTGTAAATCATTGTATTCTGATTTTATTTACCATTTACACAACATGCCAACTTCACTGGTTTTGGGTTTTGTAAATAAAATACACTAAAATTAAACAGACATTTTGTTTCAAAGCCAAAGAAAGCCAGGGTTCCAAAGCCGAGGGTTGCAGACCCCTTGAACTATATTAACCCCCTGTGGGGAAAAAAGCAATAAATCCAGTATTTGCCTCAAATCAACTCTCCTTTCTTCTTCTCGCCGGATTTGCGTCACAGCTGAGACAAAACCAACGACTCACTCGCTCAACAGCTGACTCACGGGTGCTCGACCAAGACTCAATGTTCTCTGACGAGTTTCTGCGCATGCGCTCTGTGTTGAGAACTCAAGTCAGTAAAGGAAATTCTCTGTCGCTAGTATCAGAGCCGGAACATAGACCCCACTGGATTACCATGTCCATACCTGTAGATGCCGGCATTTTGTGTGTGTGTGTGTGTGTGTGTGTGTGTGTGTGTGTGTGTGTTGCTGTGCATTTTTTATATTCTAGAACAGGGGTAGGGAACCTGTGGCTCTTTTGATGCCCGCATCTGGCTCTCAGATAAATCTTAGCTGATATTGCTCTACACGACAAGTAATGAATAATTCCGCTGGTAATCACAGTGTTAAAAATAACGTTCAAAATATAAAACATTCTCATGCATTTTCATCCATCCATCCATCCGGTTTCTACCGCACCTGTTCAAGAAGTCGCATTAATGGTAAAAAGTGTTTTATTTATTGTTGGTTAGCCTCAGAATAACGATGTTATTAAAAAGAATAAGAAACTTATTATACTCTAAAAGTGTTGGTCTTTCTTAAAAATGCAGGCGTTTAGTTGTATTCGTCCATCCATCCATTTTCTACCGCTTATTCCCTTTTGGGGTCACGGGGGGCGCTGGCGCCTATCTCAGCTACAATCGGGGGGAAGGCGGGGTACACCCTGGACAAGTCGCCACCTCATCGCAGGGCCAACACAGATAGACAGACAACATTCACACACTAGGGCCAATTTAGTGTTGCCAATCAACCTATAAATAATAAATAAATGGGTTGTACTTGTATAGCGCTTTTCTACCTTCAAGGTACTCAAAGCGCTTTGACACTACTTCCACATTTACCCATTCACACACACATCCACACACTGATGGAGGGAGCTGCCATGCAAGGCGCCAACCAGCACCCATCAGGAGCAAGAGTGAAGTGTCTTGCTCAGGACATAACGGACGTGACGAGGTTGGTACTAGGTGGGATTTGAACCCGGGCCACTCTTCCACTGCGCCACGCCGTCCAAGTACCCGGAGGGAACCCACGCATTCACGGGGAGAACATGCAAACACCACACAGAAAGATCCCGGGCCTGGATTTGAACCCAGGACTGCAGGACCTTCGTATTGTGAGGCAGACGCACTAACCCCTCTGCCACCGTGAAGCCTAGTTGTATTCAGTCTTAAAAAAAAATAATTATATGGGGACGGCGTGGCACGGTTGGGAGAGTGGCCGTGCCAGCAACCTGAGGGTTCCTGGTTCAATCCCCACCTTCTACCAACCTCGTCACGCCTGTTGTGTCCTTGAGCAAGACGCTTCACCCTTGCTCCTGATGGTTCGTGGTTAGGGCCTTGCATGGCAGCTTCCGCCATCAGTGTGTGAATGTGTGTGTCCATCCATCCATCCATCCATCATCTTCCGCTTATCCGAGGTCGGGTCGCGGGGGCAGCAGCCTAAGCAGGGAAGCCCAGACTTCCCTCTCCCCAGCCACTTCGTCTAGCTCTTCCCGGGGGATCCCGAGGCGTTCCCAGGCCAGCCGGGAGACATAGTCTTCCCAACGTGTCCTGGGTCTTCCCCGTGTCCTCCTACCAGCTGGACGTGCCCTAAACACATCCCTAGGGAGGCGTTCGGGTGGCATCCTGACCAGATGCCCGAACCACTTCATCTGGCTCCTCTCCATGTGGAGGAGCAGCGGCTTTACGTTGAGCTCCTCCCGGATGGCAGAGCTTCTCACCCTATCTCTAAGGAGAGCCCCGCCACCTGGCGGAGGAAACTCATTTGGGCCGCTTGTACCCGTGATCTTATCCTTTCGGTCATGACCCAAAGCTCATGACCATAGGTGAGGATGGGAACGTAGATCGACCGGTAAATTGAGAGCTTTGCCTTCCGGCTCAGCTCCTTCTTCACCACAACGGATCGACACAACGTCCGCATTACTGAAGACGCCGCACCTGCCTGAATGTGTGTGTGAATGTGAAAATAGTGTCAAAGCGCTTTGAGTACCTTGAAGGTAGAAAAGCGCTATACAAGTATAACCACGGCTCTCACGGAAATACTTTTAAAAATATTTGGCTTGTATGGCTCTCTCTGCCAAAAAGGTTCCCGACCCCTGTTCTAGAACCAAGCATCGCAGGATATTGTACTAACTGCACTTTCAAAACTGCACAATCAGAAAATTATATGTGTGACAACTTTATTGCAGTGTCGACTACGACATAGGAAATAGTTGTGACTGATAGTTTTTTTTCTTCATAGCAGAACGGGAGAACTGTTTCGCTTTTAATCCAGTTGACTGTGCACACGTTTCCCACAGCGACGTGGCTTCCTGCAGTCAGATCATTAGCGATAATTACTTGTCGGACAGTGACAATTGATTGTGTTCCTCCGACTCAAGTTATTCCCTTTGACACAGGCCTGTCCGCCTCTGTTACGGCTCCTACTCTTCCTCATACCTATAGTCGTGGTCAAAAGTAAAGAACATAACGTGTTGGCTGTCTTGAGTTTCCAACAATTTCTACAATTTTAATTTTTTTGTGATAGAGGGATTGGAGCACATACTTGTTGGTCACAAAAAACATTCATGAAGTTTGGTTCTTTTATGGATTTATTATGGGTCTACTGAAAATGTGGCCAAGTCTACTGGGTCAAAAGTATACATACAGCAATGTTAATATTTCGTTACATGTCCCTTGGTAAGTTTCACTGCAATAAGGCGCTTTTGGTAGCCATCCACAATATTCTGGTTGAATTTTTGACCACTCCTCTTGACAAACAGCTCAATTTTTGTTTCATCTGACCGCAGAACTTTCCTCCAGAAGGTCTTATCTTTTTGTCCATGTGACGTCAGTTGAAACAAAAATTGAGCCGTTTGGCCACAATACTCAGCAGTATGTTTGAAGGAGAAAAGGTGAGGCCTTTAATCCCAGGAACACCTAACTTACCGCCAAGCATGGTGGTGGTAGTATTATACTCTGGGCCTGTTTTGCTGCCAATGGAACTGGTGCTTTACAGAGAATAAATGGGACAATGAAAAAGAAGGATTACCTCCAAATTCTTCAGGACAAGCTAAAATCAGCCCGGAGGTTGGGTCTTGGGCGCAGTTGGGTGTTCCATCAGGACAATGACCCCAAACACATGTCAAAAGTGGTAAATCAATGGCTAAATCAGGCCAGAATTAAGGTTTTAGAATGGCCTTCCCAAAGTCCTGACTTAAAACATGTGGACATTGCTGAAGAAACAAGTCCATGTTAGAAAACCAACACATTTCAATCAATCAATCACTGTTTATTTATATAGCCCTAAATCACAAGTGTCTCAAAGGGCTGCACAAGTCACAAAGACATCATCGGTTCAGAGCCCACAAAAGGGCAAGGGAAAAAATCACAACCCAGTGGGACGTCAATGTGGATGACTATGAGAAACCTTGGAGAGGACCGCAAGATGTGGGTGACCCCTCACCCCCTAGGGGAGACCGGATGCAATGGACGTCGAGTGGGTCTAACACAATATTGTGAAAGTCCAGTCCATAGTGGAGCTAACATAATAGTGAGGATGACATTTTAAAACTAAATGAGTGAGGGACATTTTTCAGATGTTGCAAAGTGTGTAGCAAAAGAAGAAATCATAAAATTGTAAAAAAAAAAAAAAAAAGTTTTTAAATCAATAAAATACATCTCAATAAATAGATGAACTGCACCAACTCGTCCAGAGGAATGGTCTAAAATTCAACCAGAAGCTTGTGGATGGCTACCAAAAGCGCCTTATTGCAGTGAAACTTTCCAAGGGACATGTAAGCAAATATTAACATTGCTGTATGTATACTTTTGACCCAGCAGATTTGCTCACATTTTCAGTAGACCCATAATAAATTTATAAAAGAACCAAACTTCATGAATGTTTTTTGTGACCAACAAGTATGTGCTCCAATCACTCTATCACAATAAAACAAGAGTTGTAGTAGAAATGATTGGAAACTCAAGACAGCCATGACATTATGTTCTTTACAAGTGTATGTCAACTTTTGACCACGACTGTATCTCTGAAAGCACAAAACCGCAGAGTTGATTTCCTCCATGTCATTCTGTGTCAGTGACATTCATACACAGTAGGGATGTAAAAATATGAACCTTTAAAATCACGGTTATTGTGGCCAAAATGATCACAGTTGTCGTTATTCTCGCCGTATTGTTGAATGTGCTCAAAAATCACCAGCTTTTTTTTAATTAAAAATAAATAGAAACAGTGTTAGAAAACACACTACGTTATTTTGACACGTTTTGTGTTGCTTATGCTTCACTGATTTGTTTGTTATTGTTTTTTTGTCCTGTCCTGCTACTCAAGCAAATCACATAGTTGATGTTGATGTCCTCTTCAGATTTAGTCTACAAAAGAAAAGGGGGATACTTCTCTTGTTGCCTTATTTATCAATCAATGTTTATTTATATAGCCCCAAATCACAAATGTCTCAAAGGACTGCACAAATCATTACGACTACAACATCCTCGGAAGAACCCACAAAAGGGCAAGGAAAACTCACACCCAGTGGGCAGGGAGAATTCACATCCAGTGGGACGCCAGTGACAATTCTGACTATGAGAAACCTTGGAGAGGACCTCAGATGTGGGCACCCCCCCCCCCCCCCCCTCTAGTGGACCGAAAGCAAACGATGTCGAGCGGGTCCAACATGATTATTTGTCTTTCTTAAATGGATTTGTATTAATATTTTGTGCAGAAGGGGATAGAAAGAGAAAAAAAAGGAAGACAGAGGGGGAAATTGCAGGGACAAAAGACGGAGAGACAACAGCAAACACAACAAAAACAACAACGGAACATCAGCAAATAGGATATGTACAGATATGATGGTAAAAGTGATAGCAAAGAAGCAGTTAGTGAAGGAAATATTAATAATACAGAAATGACATTGAGCATTTTTACACTACAAATGGAGCAATTTAAATACTGATAGAAATAGCAGTATTGATAATGAGTAATAACAAAAATTACCTCTATTATCAACAATACAATTGTTTTAAATGCAACAGTACATATATGTACTCATAACTTAAAATACAAAAGAAAGCAGATAAATGGAGGGGAACTGTATTAACCTTGTAGATTGTTATAGTTAGCCGTGTAGATTGTTATAGACTTATGCTTCACTGATAGTCTTTCAGTCTTAGAGACATGATCTGCTACACCAGGTCATGCCGTATTCCGAGTTTCTTGGCATTTTCCTGTGTTCAATCAATCAATCAATCAATGTTTATTTATATAGCCCCAAATCACAAATGTCTCAAAGGACTGCACAAATCATTACGACTACAACATCCTCGGAAGAACCCACAAAAGGGCAAGGAAAACTCACACCCAGTGGGCAGGGAGAATTCACATCCAGTGGGACGCCAGTGACAATGCTGACTATGAGAAACCTTGGAGAGGACCTCAGATGTGGGCAACCCCCCCACCCCCTGTGTTGAGTGTCTGTTCCTGTCTTGTGCTTTTGTTTTTGTGGCACTTCCGTTTTTTTGTTTCCTTGCAGCGACTTGACTCCTGCCTTTGGGCGCTGCTTCACACCCCATTATCCTATTGACATTCAGGACTATTTATATCCTATTGACATCCAGGACTATTTAAGTGGAGTGGTGGCCAATTTTCAAATGTTTATTCATGTGGGCAAGTGCACGTAATAAGTCTTTGCTGAGCTCCAGCATTGCGTTTTGTTGTTTTTGTTTTGTTTTGCATAGCCTTCACTTCTCTGCTTCGGTGCCCTTCAAAGTAACACTCGTCTTTTGTTTATTCAAACCATTTAATACCTTTTTAGCTTTCGACATGTAGGAACACGCCAAATTATTGCCGTCATGCGACACTGTTTTAATGTCTAAATTTTTATTGTTTAAAACAGGGGTCACCAACACGGTAGCCCGTAAGGACCAGATGAGTCGCCCGCTGGCCTGTTCTAAAAATAGCTCAAATATCAGCACTTACCAGTGAGCTGCTTCTATTTTTTTAATTATATTTATTTACTAGCAAACTGGTCTGGCTTTGCTCGACATTTTTAATTCTGGCAAAACTCAAATAGAATCTGAAAATATTTTAAAGACTTTGTCTTCACTTGTTTAAATAAATTCATTTATTTTTTTACTTTGCTTCTTATAACTTTCCGAAAGACAATTTTAGAGAAAAAAATACAACCTTAAAGATGATTTTAGGATTTTTAAACACATATACCTTTTTACCTTTTAAATTCCTTCCTCTTCTTTCCTGACAATTTAAATCAATGTTCAAGTAAATGTGATTTTTTTATCGTAAAGAATAATACATCAATTTTAATTTAATTCTTCATTTTAGCTTCTGTTTTTTCGACAAAGAATATTTATGAAATATTTCTTCCAACTTTTGATTCAAATAAAAAAAATATTCTGGCAAATCTAGAGAATCTGTACAATCAAATTTAAATCTTATTTCAAAGACTTTTGAATTTCTTTTAAATTTTTTGTTCTGGAAAATCTGGAAGAAATAATGATTTGTCTTTGTTAGAAATATAGCTTGGTCCAATTTTTTATATATTCTAACAAAGTGCTGATTGGATTTTAACCTATAAAACATGTCATGAAAATATATATTTATTGTGAGAAATCATTAAGATGATCAGTGTTTCCTCAAAGATAAATATCATTAATTATTAATAATAACATAGAGTTAAAGGTAAATTGAGCAAATTGGCTATTTCTGGCAATTTATTTAAGTGTGTATCAAACTGGTAGCCCTTCGCATTAATCAGTACCCAAGAAGTAGCTCTGGTTTCAAAAAAGTTGGTGACCCCTGGTTTAAAATATCGGTTTGTACTGTAGCACTTTAAGATGTATTTAAATGAAAGTGCATATTATTTGTGTGTTCTTATTTATGGTGGGCGTTGTGGCATCCTACTCGGTTCAGTGGTCCTTGAACGCACCTAAACTAACCTCCGACTCGTATTTGTCTGAGTATAGAACCATCACTCTGTTCTAAGAGAGCACAACTCGTAGGTTCAATGTCCATCCAGCCATCCATCTTCTTCCGCTTATCCGAGGTCGGGTCGCGGGGGCAACAACCTAAGCAGGGAAACCCAGACTTCCCTTTCCCCGGCCACTTCGTCCAGCTCTTCCCGGGGGGTCCCGAGGCGTTCCCAGGCCAGCCGGGAGACATAGTCCTCCCAACGTGTCCTGGGTCTTCCCCATGGCCTCCTACCGGTTGGACGTGCCCTAAACACCTCCCTAGGGAGGCGTTCAGGTGGCATCCTGACCAGATGCCCGAAC
Source organism: Nerophis ophidion (assembly GCF_033978795.1). Classification (NCBI taxonomy): domain Eukaryota; kingdom Metazoa; phylum Chordata; class Actinopteri; order Syngnathiformes; family Syngnathidae; genus Nerophis; species Nerophis ophidion. The sequence goes on along the minus strand of NC_084631.1, from coordinate 4,457,298 downwards.
CACCTCATCTGGCTCCTCTCCATGTGAAGGAGCAGCGGCTTTACTTTGAGTTCCTCCCGGATGGCAGAGCTTCTCACCCTATCTCTAAGGGAGAGACCTGGAAACTCATTTGGGCCGCTTGTACCCGTGATCTTATCCTTTCGGTCATGACCCAAAGCTCATGACCATAGGTGAGGATGGGAACGTAGATCGACCGGTAAATTACATGTACCGTTACACCCCTAGCGTGAATGCACAAAGGTGCACTTTGTTGACGTTATTGACTTTTTGGAATGCTAATCCGGCAAATTTGGTCACTGCATGGCTGCGAGCTAATCAATGCTAACATGCTATTTAGGCTAGCTGTACGTACATATTGCATCACCGTGCCTCATTTGTAGGTATATTTGAGCTCATTTAATTTCCTTCACTTATGTCCTCTGTGAATTTAATTTACATTTGCATGTCTCATGACACATTATCTGTATGTAATATCGGCTGTTTTTCAGATAGTTGTTTGTGTGCCATGTTGTTCCAGACCACAGCAAACGTTGCCTCGCTTGCCAAACATTGTAATAAATCTATTAAAAGAAGACAGTTTCCTTTAAGTTGGACACGCACATCTATACCTTTGGCCATTAAAAGCCAGTAATGTCCAGGAGTTATCTCACCTATATAGTTTCTAATGTTGTAAAAAAAGTGTAGAATAAATATTACATTTCAACATTTCTGTCAAGAAAGATTTGCTTCAGCCTGTGACACACAGTCATTTTGATAGTAGGCTATTATACCTAATATAGACACTTACGTCATGTCTTGTCTTCTTCATAACACTTATATACGGCTTTTCATTTTTTGCGGCTCCAGACATACCGTATTTTCTGCACTATAAGGCGCACCGGACTATAAGGCGCACCTTCAATAAATGTCCTATTTTAAAACTTTGTTCATATATAAGACGCACCGCATTATAAGGCGCATAGAATAGATGCTACAGTAGAGGCTGGGGTTACGTTATGCATCCTTTAGATCATGGGTGTCAAACTCTGGCCCGTGGGCCAAATTTGGCCCGCCGTGTAATTTCATTTGGCCCTTGAGGCAATAATAAATCAAAATTAGGTATTATACAGTGGCGGGGCCGCTGTATCACCGCATTCAATGCTAATTCTCATACTTGCCAACCCTCCCGATTTTTCCAGGAGAATCCCGAATTTCATACAAACAGCGTGCCCGCCCAGTCACGTAATATATGCGGCTTTTACACACACACACAAAGTGAATGCAAGGCGTCACGTCCTCTTTTCCTCCATATAAACAGCGTGCTGGCCAAGTCACATAATATATGCGGCTTTCACACACACATATGCGAATGCCACGCGTACTTGGTCAGCAGCCATACAGGTCACACTGAGGGTGGCTGTATAAACAACTTTAACACTGTTAAATCACACTGTTAACCCACACCAAACAAGAATGACAAACACATTTCGGGAGAACATCTGCACCGTAACACAACATAAACACAACAGAACAAAGACCCAGAAACCCTTGCAGCACTAACTCTTCCGGGACGCTACAATATACACCCCCGCTACCAACAAAACTCATTTTTGCATGTCACTATAAAGTTATATAAGCCTTGCTTGTTCAATATTCAATGCAAAACTTGTTTAGGTCCCTATTAAAAGGTCAAGTTGTTCAACTTTGGCCCACGGCTTTGTTCAGTTTAGAATTTTGGCCCACTCTGTATTTGAGTTTGACACCCCTGCTTTAGAGTGAGCTGTGCTAAAGGGAATGTCAACAAAACAGTAAGATAGGTCAGTCAAACTTTATTAATAGATTACAAACCAGCGTTCTGACAACTCTGTTCACTCCCAAAATGAATAAACAGCTGTTTTATTATTTTCCCCAATTCAATAAACACGTAAAAAACAGTCTGATACTGTTACGGTAATTCAAACGTTAGTGCAATCACAATATAGTAACACTCCAAATAGTGCAAACAATAATATATCAATAACTCAACGTTGCTCAAACCATAATGTCACACAACACAACACACAAAATAAACATGTAAAGCTCACTTTATTAAGTTATTCCTCATCCTCGAATCCCTCAAATTCTTCTTCTTCAGTGTTCGAATCAAACAGTTGGGCGAATACGGCATCCGTCTTGTCGAAGTCGTTATTAAACAAGTCCGTGTCGCTGCTGTTAAAGGGGAACATTATCACAATTTCAAAAGGGTTAAAAACAATAAAAATCAGTTCCCAGTGGCTTGTTGTATTTTTTGAAGTTTTTTTCAAAATTTTACCGGTCCCGGAATATCCCTAAATAAAGCTTTAAAGTGCCTTATTTTCGCTGTCTTCGAAACCACTATCCATTTCCCTGTGACGTCATACAGTGCTGCCAATACAAACAACATGGCGGTTACCACAGCAAGATATAGCGACATTAGCTCGGATTCAGACTCGGATTTGAGCGGCTTAAGCGTTTCAACAGATTACGCATGTATTGAAACAGATGGTCGGAGTATGGAGGCCGATAGCGAAAACTAAATTGAAGAAGAAATTGAAGCTATTGAGCGAATAGCTGTTGACGCTATTTGGCCATAGCGTGGGTGTACCTAATGAAGTGGCCCATAGCATGGCTGCCTTATTAGCGTCGCCGGTAAAATGTGCGGACCAAACGATCAGGACTTTCGCATCTTGTGACACTGGAGTAACTTAAATATCTCGATTGGTAAGTGTTTGTTTCGCATTAAATGTGGGTATCTAGTTTCAAATGTACATGCAGCTAGCGTACATAGCATGTTAGCATCGATTAGCGTAGCATGTCATGCCATGACCAAATATGTCTGATTAGCACATAAGTCAACAACATCAACAGAACTCACCTTTGTGATTTTGTTGACTTAATGGTTGCAAATGCATCTGCAGGTTATCCATACATCTCTGTGCCATGTCTGTCTTAGCATCGCCGGTCAAATGTGAAGACACTCTGGTACATTCAATGGGGGTCTGGCGGCAGATTTCTTGCCAGTGGTGCAACTTGAATCCCTCCCTGTTAGTGTTGTTACACCCTCCGACAACACACCCACGAGGCATGATGTCTCCAAGGTTCCAAAAAAATAGTCGAAAAAACGGAAAATAACAGAGCTGAGACCCGGTTTTTGCAATGTGAAAATGAATATGGCGGGTGTGTTACCTCGGTGACGTCATCGCTAAAAGACCCATAAACAGAAAGGCGTTTAATTTGCCAAAATTCACCCATTTAGAGTTCGGAAATCGGTTAGAAAAATACATGGTCTTTTTTCTGCAACATCAAGGTATATATTGACGCTTGCATAGGTCTGGTGATAATGTTCCCCTTTAATGTTAAATTCTCTCGCTGCTGCTCTAGTCCCGTGTTTTACTGTGTGACTGATCGCCTTGAGTTTAAACTCTGCGTCGTAAGCGTGTCTCTTAATGGGAGCCATTTTGGGCTCTTTACATAAACACACAGAAACGGCATGCCTCCTGCAGTCATATATCCCAGCATGCACCGCGCTTCTTCTACGGGGGAAAATAAGGTCGGCGGCTGCTTACCGTAGAAGAAGCGGGGGAAAATGAAGTCGACGGCTGCTTATCGTAGAGCAGGGGTAGGGAACCTGTGGCTCTTTTGATGACTGCATCTGGCTCTCGGATAAATGTGAGCTGACATTGCTTAACATGATAAGTAATGAATAATTCCACTTGTAATCATAGTGTTAAAAATAACATTCAAAATATAAAACATTCTCATGCATTTTTATGTTCAAGAAGTTGCGTTAATGGTAAGAAGTAATTTATTTATTATTGGTCAGTGTTGGGCTTGCCCTCCTGAGGGTTCTTCAGACTACCAAACACCGACATGAGAGCCTGTTTTAGGGTTAAAATATTGTTGTTGTTTTTTCAATTAGTCTCTCACTTGCTTTCCAGCAATTGTCTTTTTCTCTTTCGTCCTCACTCGCGCTCTGGCTCCTGCCCCAACCCGGTCTCTCCTCCTGGCTGCTGCTTATAACAGAGCGACAGGTGATTAGATAAAAAAGGCCCAGGTGGGCCGTGTATGCACCTGTCGCTGATTTCGAGGTTGGTCCTGCCAACATCCCGCTTTGCTGCAGGCCCGCAGGCCACGCCCCCTCCACAGTTAGCTTCAGAATAACAATGTTATTACAAAGAATAAGAGACCTATTATACTCTGGAAGTATTGGTCTTACTTAAAAATGCACGCGTTTAGTTGTGTTCAGTGTTAAAATAAAATATTATATGGCTCTTAGGGAAATACATTTTAAAATATTTGGCTTCTTGGCTCTCTCAGCCAAAAAGGTTCCCGACCCGTCGTAGAGGAAGAAGCGCACTTCTTCTACGGGGTTAAAATGAAGTCGGTGGCTGCTTACCGTAGTTGCGGCTCAATATTGGTCCATACATAAGGCGCACAGGATTATAAGGCGCACTGTCAGCTTTTGGGAAAATCTGAGGTTTTTAGGTACGCCTTATAGTGCGGACAGTAAGGGTTTTTTTTTTTTTTTTGTATTTTTGGTCCAGTACGGCTCTTTCAACGTTTTGGGTTTGCCGACCCCTGCTCTAAGCAAACTGTTTGGGGTAACCCCTTTGTCATCTTCTCCGAGCAAATTTCAAAAGAATCTTGTAGTGTTCACTGCTTTATTGGCTTGGGAGTAGATTTTTCTCCATGTGGCCCCTCATCTAAAATGAGTTTGACACCCCTGCTCTAACCACAAGGCCACCGAGCGGGTTATGATTGTTACCGTTTATCGTTACATCCCTAAAACAGAAACAAAATGCCAGCTTTTACCGCGTGACATTGGCTGGTGAAATTAAAAATCAGTGGTTCTCAACATCCGAGACTCACTGTCCTGTGTTGAAAGCAATTGTCGCTGCCAGATGAGTGCACATGTCAATATCCTGCTTCACTGGATGTTTTATAAAAGGCAAATAAACGCCACATCTCCTACAGCTCTCATGTGCCAATTTTGCGAGAGTGAAGCTTATTGATTTCTCCTGCGGGGGAGGAGGTACTGTCAAGGTGGCACAATTTCTTTGTTTACCAGAGGATCCCAGCAGTCGCCCTTGGCAACCAGGATCCTTGTTTACCTACCTAGTGTGCCGTCATACAATCGCCATGGCGACCAGCCGGTTGCCTTGACAATTTTCCGATGCCGCCGTTTGGCAGAAGCAACGTGCGCCTTCTAACCTGCTGTCTCCTCTCATCCCCTCGCCTGTGCTTAATATGACATTCATGGACTGACGCGCCAACATGTCAATTAGAGCGAAAATACTCCAAATATGAATCGATGGATGCTGTTTTTGAGCGTCAGCCAGTCACAAAGACTGCCTTGAATAGGCGTAATGAAGGGAGAAATGGAAGAGGTGATGGATAGATTGAAGGATAGACTAAAGGTTAGCGGACACAAATCTGGCTACAATCAGCCTTCTCTGCAACACGGCAGCAGATCAATGAACAAGACGTGACTGATCGATGACTTGATAGTGCAAGATGGATGGACAGCGGTGAGACCAGCACCGGGAAATGATGGATGGACGGATGAACGGCTGGACGGATGCGCAGAGAAGTGCGAATTCCAAGGTCACAGAAAAGACTGTTTGTATTTTCTGTAAGTTTATGTTAAAGCTGACAGCGCGGGTCAATAAAAGGTGCGAGGTGAGAAATGTGCATCTTCCCCGAAAGACACATTATGCGTGTGTGTACGCGGACAACGTGTTTGCACCTGTGATGGCCTTGCCTTAGATCAATAGCTTGTGGTGACAGCTAAGAGCTGATTAATCAAACGTATGGATCAGTCTCTCCCAGCTCTGCCCTCTGCTCAATTACCAGCTTCATTACATTGCCTTAACACCCCGCTGGGACCCTTTTCTCTTCTCTCTCAACCCCTCCCTGTTGCCTCTTTCCTCATCCTCCTTTCCCATGGCCATCCTCCAGTCATGTGCTTTGCTTTATGTCCTTCCTACTCTTTTTTTTTTTTTTTTCCCAACTCTGCATCGAGTTCATCCGTGTTGTGGCTGCACCGTTAAGTACATTCATTAATTCAGCAGCATTGATTTTTGCAGTAGGTGATAACATTAATGTTACAAATACAGTACCTTGGGTTTTACACGACCCGCTTTTTGTATCATTTGGATTTTCGAAGAAAATGTTTGCTAGAATGTAGCCCTGGTTTTTGAATCAGGGGTCGACAGCCAAAAGTATTGAAAAAGCCATATTGGATAGATAGATGGATAGATGGATAGATAGTACTTTATTTATTCCGTCAGGAGAGTTCCTTCAGGAAAATTACAATTGTCAGCACAATCCCATTCAAGATCAGACAAACATTACAGGGAGACAGAACAGGATCGCTGACGGGTCTGCCGGCTTCCAGCGCCCCTTACAAAAAAGATGACATACAGGTAAACAAGGGGGGGGGGATGAAAAAAAAAAAATTGAAGATTAAAATAAAATTTAAAAATCGGTCTTAGCCTGGGCCCTGGAGTGGGGGTGCAGACTGAGGCCAAGAGAAAAACAAAAAACAAAAAAAAAAACTCATTGCCATAGTACACATCCCTCTTCCATGTGTGTAAGAGGGAAACATCAAACATCAAAGAACACAGAGGAAATTAAAGACATTAAAGCAGCAGATACAAGCAGACACTTCTACATACCGCTATGAATAAAAAGTAAAATAAACATATCCACTGTGGTGTAGGAGTAGGGTTGTTCGGTATTAGTATAGTACCGCGATACTATGAATCATATTCGGTACTATACCGACTCTTTCGTTGTTTTAAAATTCATTTTATGTTTATAAAGTCAGGAATAATGTCCCTGGACACATGAGGACTTTGAATATGACCAATGTATGATCCTGTAACTACTTGGTATCGGATTGATACCCGAATATGTGGTCTCATCCAAAACTGATGTAAAGTTTTAAACAACAGAAGAATAAATGATTGTTACATTTTAACAGAAGTTTAGATGGAACAAGCTAGAAGAGAAAGTAAGCAGATATTAACAGTATATGAACAAGTAGATCGATAATTCATTTTCTACCACTTGTCCTTTAATTATTTTGACAAAATAATAGAATGGAAAATAACACAATATGTGAATGCATATGTCAGCAACTAATATAGGAGCCTTTGTTTGTTTACTTACTCTTAAAAGACAAATTGTCTTGTATGTTCACTATTTTATTTAAGGACACACTTGCAATAATAAACATATGTTTAATGTACCCTAAAATGTTTTGTTCAAATAAACCCCATAATGCCATTTTTTTGTGGTCCCCTTTATTTAGAAAAGTATCGAAATTATTTTGGTACTGAAACTGGTACCAAAATATTGTTATCCGGACAACACTATCCATCCATCCATCCATCCATCCATCATCTTCCGCTTATCCGAGGTCGGGTCGCGGGGGCAACAGCCTAAGCAGGGAAACCCAGACTTCCCTCTCCCCAGCCACTTCGTCTAGCTCTTCCCGGGGGATCCCGAGGCGTTCCCAGGCCAGCCGGGAGACATAGTCTTCCCAACGTGTCCTGGGTCTTCCCCGTGGCCTCCTACCGGTTGGACGTGCCCTAAACACCTCCCTAGGGAGGCGTTCGGGTGGCATCCTGACCAGATGCCCGAACCACCTCATCTGGCTCCTCTCCATGTGGAGGAGCAGCGGCTTTACTTTGAGTTCCTCCCGGATGACTGAGCTTCTCACCCTATCTCTAAGGGAGAGACCCAAACTCATTTGGGCCGCTTGTACCCGTGATCTTATCCTTTCGGTCATGACCCAAAGTTCATGACCATAGGTGAGGATGGGAACGTAGATCGACCGGTAAATTGAGAGCTTTGCCTTCCGGCTCAGCTCCTTCTTCACCACAACGGATCGGTACAACGTCCGCATTACTGAAGACGCCGCACCGATCCGCCTGTCGATCTCACGATCCACTCTTCCCCCACTCGTGAACAAGACTCCTAGGTACTTGAACTCCTCCACTTGGGGCAGGGTCTCCTCCCCAACCCGGAGATGGCACTCCACGCTTTTCTGGGCGAGAACCATGGACTCGGACTTGGAGGTGCTGATTCTCATTCCGGTCGCTTCACACTCGGCTGCGAACCGATCCAGTGAGAGCTGAAGATCCCGGCCAGATGAAGCCATCAGGACCACATCATCTGCAAAAAGCAGAGACCTAATCCTGCGGTCACCAAACCGGAACCCCTCAACGTCTTGACTGCGCCTAGAAATTCTGTCCATAAAAGTTATGAACAGAATCGGTGACAAAGGACAGCCTTGGCGGAGTCCAACCCTCACTGGAAATGTGTTCGACTTACTGCCGGCAATGCGGACCAAGTTCTGACACTGATCATACAGGGAGTGGACCGCCACAATAAGACAGTCCGATACCCCATACTCTCTGAGCACTCCCCACAGGACTTCCCGAGGGACACGGTCGAATGCCTTCTCCAAGTCCACAAAGCACATGTAGACTGGTTGGGCAAACTCCCATGCACCCTCAAGAACCCTGCCGAGAGTATAGAGCTGGTCCACAGTTCCACGACCAGGACGAAAACCACACTGTTCCTCCTGGATCCGACAACACTATATTGGACCAAAAATATGAAAAAAAAACTTTATGGAGCTGCAAAACATAAACACCTTATATAAGTGTTATAATGAAAGCAACAGATCATGAAAATGTCTATAATAGCTGTATTAGCCTACTATCAAAATGACTATGTGTCGCAGGCTGATGCAAATCTTTGTTGACAGAAATGCAATATTATTTCTACACTTTTTTTACCACGCTGGAAAACATTAGTGAAACAGCGGGTTCTGAGTCGGGGAGAACTCCTGGAAATTGCTGACTTACACTGAAAAAAGTGACTTTTTGGTGCTGTAAACTCTATTAGAGTAACTGTCATAATTTATACCGAGTATTTTTAACATTCAGTAAGAACTAGAGTTTCTTAAGTAAAATTAAACATTTTATTAACATGAATTATGGGGGAAGAGTAAGTTTTACTTATGTTTCCTCATACTATTTAAATGTTTAACAGTTGTACGTACATAAACCTAAAAATATTACACAAACTTTACTCTGAAAATCTAGTGTTTTGAAACGCTTGCTCGACGACGCATGCACACAGCACAACAGGCTCTGGCCGACTGGCTCTGCTCCGGCCGTTAGGATCACTTCACAGCGCACTGCAAGGTGGCATTATGGGTAATTCTTATCTTGCGTTTATAATGTGTTAGAGAGTCGATGTTCTCCAGAAATGTGTTTGGTGTGGGTTCACAGAGTGTGGCGCATATTAGTAAGAATGTTAAAGTTGTTTATATCACAACCGTCAGTGTAAAAAGTTTGGCTGTTGGTGTTAAAGTGGGCGTGATGACATGTTGTAGAGCAGTGGTCCCCAACCACCGGGCCGCGGCCGCAGAATTATTTTTTTATAATTTTTTTTTTATCGCACTCAATATTTTACTGCATGCCATTGATAAGCGCAGGAGTAAGAAGAGGTTTTAAATTAATTAGCGCCCCGGCGGCTATTCAAGGAAATACGGTATATAAAATGTACTTAAATTTCTGAGTAAAATGATGTTCCTGCCGATGAAAAACAAGTAGACTTTACTAAATTTGTTTAAATAAATATAACTTGAAGCCTGGATGTATTTAAGTAACTGTTACTTAATATCTTCACAACTGTTATGTTATATGGTAAGTAGAATTTACTTGATACTGGCAAGTGAGTGATATTGCAGCATTAAATTTTACGTGCAAATACAATTATTTTTTCAAGTAAATCTTATGAGTTATTTTTTTCAGTGTAGAAAGGCCATAGGTATAGATTTGTGTGTCCAAGTTAAAGGAAACGGCAGGCTGTCTTCATCTAATGGATTTATTACAATCTTTGCAAGCTGGGTATCTCTTGCTGTGGTCTGGAACAACATGGCACACATACCATGAATTGATTTAAACAAGTTGAAAAACGTATTCGGGTTTTACCATTTAGTGGTCAATTGTACGGATTATGTACTGTACTGTGCAATCTACTAATAAAAGTATCAATCAATCAATGTTTATTTATATAGCCCCAAATCACAAATGTCTCAAAGGACTGCACAAATCATTACGACTACAACATCCTCGGAAGAACCCACAAAAGGGCAAGGAAAACTCACATCCAGTGGGACGCCAGTGACAATGCTGACTATGAGAAACCTTGGAGAGGACGTCAGATGTGGGCAACCCCCCCTCTAGGGGACCGAAAGCAATGGATGTCGAGCGGGTCTAACATGATACTGTGAAAGTTCAATCCATAGTGGCTCCAACACAGCCGCGAGAGTTCAGTTCAAGCGGATCCAAGACAGCAGCGAGAGTCCCGTCCACAGGAAACCATCTCAAGCGGAGGCGGATCAGCAGCGTAGAGATGTCCCCAACCGATACACAGGCGAGCGGTCCATCCTGGGTCCCGACGACCGGTCCATCCTGGGTCTCGACTCTGGACAGCCAGTACTTCATCCATGGTCATCGGACCGGACCCCCTCCGCAAGGGAGGGGGGGGGACATAGGAGAAAAAAGAAAAGAAGCGGCAGATCAACTGGTCTAAAAAGGGAGTCTATTTAAAGGCTAGAGTATACAGATGAGTTTTAAGGTGAGACTTAAATGCTTCTACTGAGGTAGCATCTGGAACTGTTACCGGGAGGGCATTCCAGAGTACTGGAGCCCGAACGGAAAACGCTCTATAGCCCGCAGACTTTTTTTGGGCTCTAGGAATCACTAATAAGCCGGAGTCTTTTGAAGGCAGATTTCTTGCTGGGACATATGGTACAATACAATCGGCAAGATAGGATGGAGCTAGACCGTGTAGTATTTTATACGTAAGTAGTAAAACCTTAAAGTCACATCTTAAGTGCACAGGAAGCCAGTGCAGGTGAGCCAGTATAGGTATATATGTATGTATATATGTATATAAAGGTATATACAGTATAGGTATATATGTATGTATATATGTATATAAAGGTATATACAGTATAGGTATATATGTATGTATATATGTATATACAGTATAGGTATATATGTATGTATATATGTATATAAAGGTATATACAGTATAGGTATATATGTATGTATATATGTATATAAAGGTATATACAGTATAGGTATATATGTATGTATATATGTATATAAAGGTATATACAGTATAGGTATATATGTATGTATATATGTATATACAGTATAGGTATATATGTATGTATATATGTATATAAAGGTATATACAGTACAGGCGTAATGTGATCAAACTTTCTTGTTCTTGTCAAAAGTCTAGCAGCCGCATTTTGTACCAACTGTAATCTTTTAATGCTAGACATGGGGAGACCCCAAAATAATACGTTACAGTAATCGAGACGAGACGTAACAAACGCATGGATAATGATCTCGGTTTTCCTGCTGGCTCCGCTGTGAGCGGGACTCTCGGTGCTGTGTTGGATCCGCTTTGGACTGGACTCTCGCGACTGTGCTGGATCCATTATGGATTGAACTTTCACAGTATCATGTTATACCCGCTCAACATCCATTGCTTTCCTCCTCTCCAAGGTTCTCATAGTCATCATTGTCACCGACGTCCCACTGGGTGTGAGTTTTCCTTGCCCTTATGTGGGCCTACCGAGGATGTCGTAGTGGTTTGTGCAGCCCTTTGAGACACTAGTGATTTAATGCTATATAAGTAAACATTGATTGATTGATTGATTGATAGTGGACAGAATGGAGCGAATTTTAGCGATATTACGGAGATGAAAGAAGGCCGTTTTAGTAACGCTTTTAATGTGTCACTCAAAGGAGAGAGTTGGGTCAAAGATAACACCCATATTTTTTACCGAGTCACCTTGTTTTATTATTTGGTTGTCAATTAAAAAACACAAAAATCAGAAATGCAGTCAATATTACACATACCTTGGTTCTTACACGGCCCACTTTGGTATCATTTGGATTTCCCCAAAAAACGGTTGCTAGAATGTCGCCCTGGTTTTTGAATATGTCCACATCAGGGGTTGGCAACCTAAAATATTGAAATAGCCAAATTGTACCTAAAATATAACAAAAAAAACTGTATGGCGCCGCAAAACATAAGCGCCTATATAAGTGTTATAATGAAAGCAACAGATTATGTAAGTGTCTATATTAGCTATGTTAGCCTACTATTTTCCCGGTAAGGTTTATTCAGGTGTACTGGAGAGGAGGCTACGCCGGATAGTCGAACCTCGGATTCAGGAGGAACAGTGTGGTTTTCGTCCTGGTCGTGGAACTGTGGACCAGCTCTATACTCTCGGCAGGGTTCTTGAGGGTGCATGGGAGTTTGCCCAACCAGTCTACATGTGCTTTGTGGACTTGGAGAAGGCATTGGACCGTGTCCCTCGGGAAGTCCTGTGGGGAGTGCTCAGAGAGTATGGGGTATCGGACTGTCTTATTGTGGCGGTCCACTCCCTGTATGATCAGTGTCAGAACTTGGTCCGCATTGCCGGCAGTAAGTCGAACACATTTCCAGTGAGGGTTGGACTCCGCCAAGGCTGTCCTTTGTCACCCATTCTGTTCATAACTTTTATGGACAGAATTTCTAGGCGCAGTCAAGGCGTTGAGGGGTTCCGGTTTGGTGGCCGCAGGATTAGGTCTCTGCTTTTTGCAGATGATGTGGTCCTGATGGCTTCGTCTGACCGGGATCTTCAGCTCTCACTGGATCGGTTCGCAGCCGAGAGTGAAGCGACCGGAATGAGAATCAGCACCTCCAAGTCCAAGTCCATGGTTCTCGCCTGGAAAAGGGTGGAATGCCATCCCCGGGTTGGGGAGGAGACCCTGCCCCAAGTGGAGGAGTTCAAGTACCTAGGAGTCTTGTTCACGAGTGGGGGAAGAGTGGATCGTGAGATCGACAGGCGGATCGGTGCGGCGTCTTCAGTAATGCGGATGTTGTACCGATCCGTTGTGGTGAAGAAGGAGCTGAGCCAGAAGGCAAAGCTCTCAATTTACCGGTCGATCTACGTTCCCACCCTCACCTATGGTCATGAGCTTTGGGTCATGACTGAAAGGATAAGATTACGGGTACAAGCGGCCCAAATGAGTTTCCTACGCTCTCCCTTAGGGTGAGAAGCTCTGCCATCCGGGAGGAACTCAAAGTAAAGCCGCTGCTCCTTCACATCGAAAGGAGCCAGATGAGGTTGTTCGGGCATCTGGTCAGGATGCCACCCGAACGCCTCCCTAAGGAGGTGTTTAGGGCACGTCCAACCGGTAGGGAAGACTATGTCTCCCGGCTGGCCTGGGAACGCCTCGGGATCCCCCGGGAAGAGCTAGACGAAGTGGCCGGGGAGAGGGAAGTCCGGGTTTCCCTGCTTAGGCTGTTGCCCCCGCGACCCGACCTCGGATAAGCGGAAGAAGATGGATGGAAAATGACTATGTGTCGCAGGCTGATGCAAATATTTCAAAGTGACCCCACCCGGATTTTTGTCCCAGTCCACCCTTGCTTAAAAGTCACGTCTCATGCTTGTGAACCTGATATTGTGTGCGGTCTTGGCTCATCACACCCCTAATACCAACAATACCAATACATCACCAGATCGATATTTTTCTATAGCTTTACTGTACCCTGCGAGGTAACAATAGAACATATCCCCCGTATTGATGTCTTGTCCCGGCCCTAATAAGGGGACGTCGATGCTTTCCTTTGTTTCTCTCAACTCCCAAACAACAACATGGGAGTGTCCGCCACACGTTGTTGTTTTCAACACTTGGAATCAATGCGGCCCAACATTTTTTTCCTCTGGAACTCCTTCCTCGCCCTTTTTTTTTTTCCTTGCCTTTCTTGACATCGCCGTCATTCTGCATCCCTCCTCCTCCTCGCATGCCACCCCCCCCCCATCCCTGTGGCATTAACACTGTCTCATTGCCTCAGTGCTATGACTAAGCACTGTGTGTGTGTGTGTGTGTCTGTCTGTGCGTGTGTGTGTGTGTGTGTGTGTGTGTGTGTGTGTGTGTGTGTGTGTGTGTGTGTGTGCGTGCACTGAAGGGCTATGCAGAACATGTGTGTGCATGCATGCATAATAAATCCAGGGCGATGGATCTCAGTAGTCGTGGCATTTTTTAGACAGAGAGAGTCACGACTGAATCATGCTTGCCTCCTCCCATTCTCTCTCTCCCTCTCTCTCTCTCCTTTTTGAATCATCCTCTCGAGCGCCAGCTTTGCTTTCATCCTCCCACTCTCTTTTCAGTCTTTCAGTCCCACTCGTCTATGCCGTCCCTGCTTCTGCTTCTACCTCTTGGCCTTCCATCTGCCCTTTATGTCGCTCCAAAGTCAGCCGGGGGTCCTCTAGGCCTGGTCCTTCTTCTCTAGTGTTCTGTTTTTTTTGTGTGTGCGTGTGTGTGTGTGTGGTTTTTTTTTTTAAAGACTGTAGCTCTCAGCTTCACACTTGTCATTTCATCCCCCTGTTGTCTTCTCTTTATCTCCACCTACTCTTGTCCCTCATCTAATCCGTAGTTGCCCGGTAATCCAGATCAACTGGCCTTCATTCCTAATCTTGTCACTTCTCAATCCCCCACGGTACTCCACTCTGATAGTGCTGTATGACAGACAGAGAGGGCAAGGTTGTGTGTGTTTTCTTTTATTTCTACCCTTCTTCAGACATCAACAAGGAAAAGTGCCTTCCATATGAGGAGCGGTGAACAAGTTAGGACCGAAATCATGGTCCCAATACGGAAAACATTGCATCTAATAGAGAGCCAAATAGTAGAGTCTGTGAACATTGCTCCAAAGTCAGGATTTTTTTGTTGATTTAATGTGCATACAACAATCGACAGGTGCAAAGGCAGCACTGTATGATCAAACAAGACAGCAGCTAAAGAAGGACTTCCTTATTTACCCCCCGGAAAAACCCGCCAAGTAAACAGTTAATTTTATGACTTCCGGTGCTGACGTAAGACGACCCAGCGTCCCATATGTGACCATAGGAGGAACAAATACACTACGGTACTAAGACTATAGTGGCCATTAACAGTTAGCTTCTAAAAAATGGGCTGCCCAAAGTGCGGTACAGGAGCCATCTGTGGTCCGTGACTCCTTTGTGATCGGCCTTAGGCACATTACAAAAAAAATGGTGAAAACTGTCAAAATGAAGGTGGCCCCAAAAAGGACGGCTTTTTCAAATTGACTGTCAGTTTTAAAAATGCTCCACATCTGGTCAACATATGAAATAACAAGTGTGTGTAAGAAATTTAAATGCGCCCCCTTTGGCCAAAATTAGTAAAAGCCATATAATAAATATGAATATAGAGACGTACTGTAATAACTTGAAGTAAATAATGAAAATTAAAAACAAACAAAAAATAAAAAAAATGAAAAATGAACTTTTTTCTTTTTTCTTAGAAAATTGGGAATCATTTCTCATTCTTTCTGTTTCTGTAAAATTGCGATATTTTCTCTTCCTTTTTTATGTAAAAATATTACTGGTATTATCTTTTTTGCAAAATGGTTACATTTATCGGGCTTCACGGTGGCAGAGGGGTTAGTGCGTCTGCCTCACAATACGAAGTTCCTGCAGTCTTGGGTTCAATCCCAGGCTCGGGATCTTTCTGTGTGGAGTTTGCATGTTCTCCCCGTGAATGCGTGGGTTCCCTCCGGGTACTCCGGCTTCCTACCACTTCCAAAAACATGCACCTGGGGATAGGTTGATTGGCAACACTAAATGGTCCCTAGTGTGTGAATGTGAGTGTTAATGTTGTTTGTCTATCTGTGTTGGCCCTGCGATGAGGTGGCGACTTGTCCAGGGTGTACCCCGCCTTCCGCCCGATTGTAGCTGAGATAGGCGCCAGCGCCCCCCGTGACCCCAAAAGGGAATAAGCGGTAGAAAATGGATGGATGGGTTACATTTATCAAAAAAATTCTGACTTTCATCACAATCTTGCCAATTTATTTATTTTTTTTGTAAAATAGTGACAATTTTGGAATAAAATGATGACTTGTCATAATTTTGCCAAGCAAAATTCCGATTAATATTATAATGTTGCCAAAATGTTTAAGTTTTCTAATAAAATTGTGACTTTTGTCGAGTAACATTACGACTCTTTTAACAAAATACCAACATTTTAAGCTTTTCTTGTAAAATTGCGGCTGTTATTGAGTAAAGTTCCAATTTTTATCATAAAATTGCAAAAATGTTCAGTTTTTCTTGTAAATGTTTTACTTGCCATCCATCAATCCATTTTATACTGCTTATTCCCTTCGGGGTCGCGGGGGGGGCTGGAGCCTATGTCAGCTGCAATCGGGCGGAAGGCAGTGTACACCCTGGACAAGTTGCCACATACGTTGAGTAAAATTACGACTTTTATTATAAATACTTAGTTTTTCTTGTGAAGTTGTGACCTTTTTCTTCTGAAATTCCAACAAGCTTTTTTATATTTGCATTGTATGTGTATATTATTAATGTTGTAAATACAAATCTTTATATATCTAGAAAGAAAAAGGTAGGCATTTTTCGGAGGTCTCAAGAAGGTAACAAATATAAGTGTGAATTGTGTGTGTGTGTGTGTGTGTGTGTGTGTGTGTGTGGGTGTGAGAACAAATAAAGGAAAGATCCCGGGTCAAAATTGGCAAGTGTGATTTGGCAATCAGGAATACCACAATAACATAAAATTAGTATTTACAGTAGGGGTGTAAAAAAAAGATCTAATTTCAGGAAATTACTATTCTTATTTGTAACCATCCATCCATCCATTTTTCTACCGCTTATTCCATTTGTGGTCACGGGGGGCGCTGGTGCCTATCTCAGCTATTCTAAGTCAATTCAAAATAATCGAAAATGTATGTTTGTTTTTTTTTTTTTTTTTTTTTTTACAATCTGTCCTCTCCAGCCCTTTAAGCAAATCATATTGTTGATGGACATGCCCATATTTGCTTTACAGATTTACATTAGAAAAGAGAAGTTTTGGATAGTCTTGTTGCCTGGTTCGATCCCCAGCTTCTACCAACCTAGTCACGTCCGTTGTGTCTTTGAGCAAGACACTTTACCCTTGCTCCTGGTGGGTTGTGGTTAGGGCCTTGTATGGCAGATCCCACCATCAGTGTGTGAATGTGTGTGTGTGAATGGGGGAATGTGGAAATGGTGTCAAAGCGCTTTGAGTACCTTTAAGGTAGCAAAGTGCCATACAAGTATAACCTACTCAGTGGCCTAGTGGTTAGAGTGTCCACCCTGATATCGGTAGGTTGTGAGTTCAAACCCCGGCCGAGTCATACCAAAGACTATAAAAATGGGACCCATTACCTCTCTGCTTGGAACTCAGCATTAGGGTTACAATTGCGGATTAAATCACCAAAAATTATTCCCAGTGGCGGCACCGCTGCTCCCCTCACCTCCCAGGGGGTGATCAAGGGTGATGGGTCCAACGCAGAGAAACATTTTACCACATCTAGTGTGTGTGTGTGTGTGTGTGACAATCATTGGTACTTTACCTTTTAACTTTACCATTGCCTCATTTGTATTTGACTTTTTAGGTACATTTCTTTTAAACAAAACCAGTTTACTTTTAATTAGTGTAAAATTCGACCAGAGTTACTTATTTTATAGCGAAATGTAGTTAATCATAAAACTGGAATCCAATGTTGTTGGAAAAAGTGTAGGTTTTGAATCGAGAATCGATTCTGAATCGAATTGATACTCAATCATAAAACTGGAATCCACTGTTATAGGAAAAAGTGTAGGTTTTGAATCGAGAGTCGATTCTGAATCGAATTGATACTCAATCATAAAACTGGAATCCAATGTTATTGGAAAAAGTGTCGGTTTTGAATCGAGAATCGATTCTGAATCGAATTGATACTCAATCATAAAACTGGAATCCAATGTTGTTGGAAAAAGTGTAGGTTTTGAATCGAGAATCGATTCTGAATCGAATTGATACTCAATCATAAAACTGGAATCCAATGTTATTGGAAAAAGTGTAGGTTTTGAATCGAGAATCGATTCTGAATCGAATTGATACTCAATCATAAAACTGGAATCCAATGTTATTGGAAAAAGTGTCGGTTTTGAATCGAGAATCGATTCTGAATCGAATTGATACTCAATCATAAAACTGGAATCCAATGTTGTTGGAAAAAGTGTAGGTTTTGAATCGAGAATCGATTCTGAATCGAATTGATACTCAATCATAAAACTGGAATCCAATGTTATTGGAAAAAGTGTTGGTTTTGAATCGAGAATCGATTCTGAATCGAATTGATACTCAATCATAAAACTGGAATCCACTGTTATCGGAAAAAGTGTAGGTTTTGAATAGAGAATCGATTCTGAATCGAATTGATACTCAATCATAAAACTGGAATCCAATGTTATTGGAAAAAGTGTAGGTTTTGAATCGAGAATCGATTCTGAATCGAATTGATACTCAATCATAAAACTGGAATCCAATGTTGTTGGAAAAAGTGTAGGTTTTGAATCAAGAATTGATTCTGAATCAAATTGATACTCAATCATAAAACCGGAATCCACTGTTATTGGAAAAAGTGTAGGTTTTGAATCGAGAATCGATTCTGAATCGAATTGATACTCAATCATAAAACTGGAATCCAATGTTATTGGAAAAAGTGTAGGTTTTGAATCGAGAATAGATTCTGAATCGAATTGATACTCAATCATAAAACTGGAATCCAATGTTATTGGAAAAAGTGTAGGTTTTGAATCGAGAATCGATTCTGAATCGAATTGATACTCAATCATAAAACTGGAATCCAATGTTATTGGAAAAAGGGTAGGTTTTGAATCGAGAATCGATTCTGAATCAAATTGATACTCAATCATAAAACTGGAATCCACTGTTATCGGAAAAAGTGTAGGTTTTGAATGGAGAATCAATTCTGAATCGAATTGATACTCAATCATAAAACTGGAATCCAATGTTATTGGAAAAAGTGTAGGTTTTGAATCGAATTGATACTCAATCATAAAACTGGAATCCAATGTTATTGGAAAAAGTGTCGGTTTTGAATCGAGAATCGATTCTGAATCGAATTGATACTCAATCATAAAACTGGAATCCACTGTTATCGGAAAAAGTGTAGGTTTTGAATAGAGAATCGAACTGATACTCCCAAGAATTGAATCATATCTTGTGGTGCCCAAGGATTAACAGCCCTAGTTCACAGCTTTAAATCAAGGGTGTCCAAAGAGTGGACATGCTCCCCCTTGTCGGGGAAGAAAACAACAGTAAAAATGTAACAAAAAAAGACATAATTTAATAAGAAGAAGCTGAAATGTTAGTACTAATAATGAAACACTTTGGGCCTGATTTACTAGGATCCAAGTGCCACACACTAGACAGCTTGTGCAAACTATAAAATAGTGTCTACTGTTAGTGGTTGTGTTGCCTGTGCTATTGAAAAGTGGTGCAGACCGCCTTATTTCAATGAGGACTTCACATGCATATGGGGCTTTTAACATGGAGACAATCATTTTCTGGACATTCATGTAATCATGCTCCTACCTGTGTGCAATGTGTTGAACCAGCAACACACAATTATAAACTGCAACACATTTTGAGAATCGCAATCTAGACAACACACACATGTGCACATGAGCTATGTGCACAGGGACACATTTAATCGGATTAAAAGCCTTGCCGGAATGAAAATGATTCATGTAAACACACGCCATTTGGAATATTCCGACCCGATCACACACGCTCGTATTAAAATTTAATTCAGATCGAGACGTGTGGTTTACGCCGAAAGTCATTTGGATTGTAGCGCATGAAAACACATCTTCCGAAATTCGGGTTAGAGTTATACTTACGGTTCATATCTTTGATGCCGGTGCTAACTGCTAGCCTCAAACAGAAAATGTCGTAACATAAAGACATGCCGCAACCCATACATAATCACAACATAAAAAGCACAGAAAATCTCCATTTCAAAAAGAATGGTAAAACAAAAGTAGTGAACAGAAGGAAAACATTACAAAAAAATACAGTGATAACGTAGGACAAGCAGAAATGCACAAAGCCGTGTTTTTTATTTTATTTAAAGTGGAAGCCACTGCTTCTTCAGCCCCTACAGTGAGCTAAAAAAAAGCGGCATAGCAAACATAATAGTTCACCTTTCCGTTTATGCTAGGTTCTGCACATGTCAAAGTAAGGTTTTCTGATTTTAAGTGTGATACATGGAAATGCATGTCATAATCAGATCATTTTTTTAGGTTGCATGTAACATTTTAATCTGAATGATGATCATATTTAATAATTGTTGTCCATGTACACCTGGATATTGTTACTTAAGGTGGTGGATCACATCACCAGAGACCGAAACACAAGAAAAGGAAATATGTATTTTCATGTAGGATATATGTTAAAGCAGGGCTGGGCGATAAACACGATATATCGCGGGTTTGTCTCTGTGCGATATAGAAAATGACTATATCGTAATATTCGAGTATACGTTCTCACGCAGTTGCTTTTAGCTGCGGGCATTCAGGCTCTTCTCACTCCTTCCTGTCTCTCCTTCTCACAGACAAGCAGGCGCACAAACTTACACACGTCAAATACTGTCACGTCATACGTCACATACGTATAGGCCCTCGCCCAGCAGAGAGGTAGCCGACTGGGTAACGTTAGCTGTACGAGTGATAATACGAGACAAAAAAGAAGGTGCGGATCTGGTAACAAATGAAGGAAGACTTAATTCCCCCCAAAAAACAGCAGGGTTTCCATCGTCTGGCGGTGGTTCGGCTGCAAGTGGGAATATGTCGAGCAGACAACCGTAATTTGTCGAGTGTGGGGCAAAAGCGTTGCTATAAAAACTAGCATTACTGCTAATATGTAGCATCATTTGAAAAGTAATTCGCTAGAGAATTTCATAACGTCCATAGTAACCTACAACATAGTGAAGGACGAATACTATTTGGTTTCCTATTATGCAGCACATTTTTATTTGACACTTAAGATGTCTCTGACAATCTTGCACTTTCTGTTTTGGAAATGACATGAATGTTTGTGCCATTGCTTAATAACTTTCATAAATACATTTTTGGTCAATTGAGTTGTGATTTCCCTCTCTGGATGAAAGTGAAGTGAATTACATTTATATAGCGCTTTTCTCGAGTGACTCAAAGCGCTTTACATAGTGAAACCCAATATCTAAGTTACATTTAAAGCAGTGTGGGCGGCACTGGGAGCAGGTGGGTAAAGTGTCTTGCCCAAGGACACAACGGCAGTGACTAGGATGGCGGAAGCGGGAATCGAACCTACAATCCTCGAGTTGCTGGCACAGCCACTCTATCAACCGAGCTATGCCGTTTAAAAGTAGCATACGGTATATGAATGCAGTATGAAGAAGAATGTTTTAATGGAGACACATGGAATCATCTTACTGCTGTGATTATATGTATCAAGTGTTCATTCAAGGCCAAGGCAAAATATCGTAATATATATCATATATCGCGATATGGCATAAAAATATCGGGATATTAAAAAAAGGCTATATCGCCCAGCCTTACGTTAAAGAAATACATCGCCAAAATTATAAAAAAATGTTTCTAAAAGCCAGCAGACACCAAAACGCATCAATTTGATTCACTTTAGTCAGCCCCGCAAGTCATACAGCAGCTATAAAATTATAAAAGGAAATTGCTGAATCGACGATATGTCTAATAGTTTGGATTTCTGTCAGTCCAAATATGTTGAAACACACGTAGGACGAAGGATTCTTTTTCCAATCATCTGTGTTTGCAGCGTGAGGCCCTCTTTTTCACAGCCGTGTGCGTTTGTCGGACAGACAAAGTAAAACTCAAAATAGTGCTTCCAAAACGGTGATGAATTATATTGCATATTTGCATCTTCTCCCTGCTATTGTGTATGTTTTGATGATCAGCATATATTCTGCATAGAAAGAGACACAAAATGGATTGCACGCCATATTTTAACCACGCAACTCACTTTGCACACATTTAGTAGATCAGCTTTTGCACCTGTTTTAGTACACGCAAACCTTTACTAAAGCAGGCTCTTTTTCACCTCTAACACCGAGCTGACACAAAGTATTGACTTTTGATTTATATGTCTGCTTTTAGTATTTTTTTAAGAAAATATAAAAATATGGACCCTGGATTGTTTGACTTTTTAGTAGTGGGTTTGGACACAACTGCTTTAAATTAAACTATCAGTGTCAAAAAGTGGCAACAAGGAGACATTGTATTATTGCTTTTTTGCTTGTTTGCCGACTATAATTGCATTTCAGTTAGGACATGTGACCAATGACCACCTGTGTTGACGCTTGTTTCCTTGTCCTACAGATGAATCGGCCAATCCAGGTGAAACCAGCAGACAGTGAGGGCAGAGGAGGTGAGTCACACACACACACACACACACACACACACACACACACACACACACACACACACACACACACACACACACGTATTATTCACAGAGTGACATAGAGAAGGCTCCGAGTCCAAATGGATCAGACAGAGATGGAGAATGGTCATCAGGGGAACTGGCACTTGCTTATGTGGAGACTCTCCTTGTTGCAGGCCCAAAGTAGTAAATACTGCTCCCTAGTGGTCACCAGCGGTAGCTTCCATAACAATGAAAAAAACAAATTACACTTAAGAAGCTATATATATATATATATATATATATATATATATATATATATATACACACACACACACACACACATATACACAGAAATATGTATGTGTATTAGTTTAAACAATTTTTGATACTTTTCGGTACGTTTCTAAATAGAGGGGACCCCAAAAAATTGCATTATTGGCGGTAGCTTCCATAACAATGAAAAAAACAAATTACACTTAAGAAGCTTTATATATATATATATATATATATATATATATATATATATATATATATATATATATACACACGCACACACACACACATATACACAGAAATATGTGTGTGTATTAGTTTAAACAATTTTTGATGCTTTACGGTACTTTTCTAAATAGAGGGGACCCCAAAAAATTGCATTATTGGCTTTATTTTAACAAAAAAAATATGTTTCTCAATGCAAGTTTGTCCGTAAATAAAATTGTGAACATACAAGACAACGTGTCTTTTATTAGTAAGTAAGCAAACAAATTTGTAAAAAAAATATTAAGGACAAGTGGTAGAAAATGAATTATCAATCTATTTGTTCATTTGCTGTTAATATAAACCCACTTTTTTCTTTTAACATGTTCTATCTACACTTCGGTTAAAAAGTAATAATCACTTGTTCTTCTGTTGTTTGATACTTTACATTAGTTTTGGATGATACCACCAATTTGGGTATCAATCCGATACCAAGTCGTTCCAGGATCCTACATTGGTCATATCCTGACTTTATGAACATAATATACATTTAAAAAAACAAAAGAAGATTTTGTGATGCCAAAAAATATTGGCGTAATCATTAGAGTATCGACTAGATCAGGGGTGCCCACACTTTTTCTGCAGGCGAGCTACTTTTCAATTGACCAACTCGAGGGGATCTACCTCATTTATATATATCATTTATATTTATTTATTTATGAAAGAGACATTTTTGTAAACAAGTTAAATGTGTTTAATGATAATACAAGCATGTGTAACACATATAGATGTCTTTCTTTCACAAAGACAAGAATATAAGTTGCTGTATTACCTGATTCTGATGACTTGCATTGATTGGAATCAGACAGTAATGATGATAACGCCCACATTTTCAAATGGAGGAGAAAAAAAGTTGTCCTTTCTGTACAATACCACATGAAAGTGGTTGGTTTTTGGCATCTAATTCATCCAGCTTCCATACACTTTACAAGAAAAACATTGGCGGCAAATTCCGTAGCTTGCTTGATTGACATTCACGGCACCCGAGGGTCTTGTGAGATGACGCTGGCTGCTGCCAGTTCATTATTATGAAAAGATGACAGAGAGGAAGGCGAGAAACACTTTTTATTTTAACAGACTTTCGCGCCGTCCCTTCCGTCAAAACTCTAAAGGCCGACTGCACATTTCCTATCTTCACAATAAAAGCCCTGCTTCATGCTGCCTGCACTAACAAAATAAGAGTCTCAGAAAGCTGGCGTGCACAAGTGATGTGCACGCCAGCTTTCTGAGGGATCGCTTGTGCACGCCAGTTTTCCCAGACTCTGTATTTAGTTAGCGCAGGCAGCATGAAGCAGGGCTTTTATTATGAAGATAGGAAATGTGCAGTCGGCCTTTAGAGTTTTGACGGAAGGTACGGCGCGAGAGTCTGTTGAAATAAAAAGTGTTTCTCGCCTTCCTCTCGGTCATATTTTCATAATAATGATCTTGCAGCAGCCAGCGTCATCTCACAAGACCCTCCGGTACCGTGAATGTCATTTAAGTGACGTCTTGGTGAAGATTGATGATCACTAATTTTTAGGTCTATTTTTTTTTAAAAGCCTGGCTGGAGATCGACTGACACACCCCCCGCGGTCGCCATCGACGTAATGGGCACCCCTGATCTAAACGTTCTTAAATCGAAAAGTTCGCGAACAGAGGGGTTTGTAAGTCAAGGTCCCACTGTACTACAATTTTATTTCTTCGTTACCCACATTTGCAAAATGGTTCGATTTAATGAATAATTTGTGAGTGTCAGGCTGCGGTCTGGACCTTTCCCGTTTACCGTATTTTTCCGACTATAAGTCACAGTTTTTTTCATAGTTTGGCCAGGGGTGAGACTTATACTCAGGAGCGACTTATGTGTGAAATTTTAAACACATTACCGTAAAATATCAAATAATATTATTTAGCTCATTCACGTAAGAGACTAGACGTATAAGATTTCATGGGATTTATGGATTAGGAGTGACAGATAGTTTGGTAAAGGTATAGCATGTTCTATATGTTATAGTTATTTGAATGACTCTTACCATAATATGTTAGGTTAACATAGCAGTTGGTTATTTATGCCTCATATAACGTACACTTATTCAGCCTGTTGTTTACTATTCTTTATTTATTTTAAATTGCCTTTCAAATGTCTATTCCTTTCAGATTTCCCCCCAAAATGTGATATATATATATATATATATATATATATATATGTGTGTTTTTTTCCTTCTTTATTTTGTATTTTCAACATATACTTCGGAGCGACTTATACTCCGAAAAATACGGTACTTACTATTGTTCTAGCTACTTAAGATCCATATTACTTTTATATGCGTGTTTTAATATGTTCATATTCTTCCGTATTAATTTAATAATTTGTTTTTTATTGATGAAAAAAATAAACCTGTTTGGTCCGGTTTCTGCGACGTCACTTAAATTCACACTTCCTGTTGTCGATTTGCTTCAAGTATTGCAGAGAGCACACAATGTACACAGTTTAATATTTCAGTTTCTCAGACAGTAATGGGATTATTTAAGTTTAGATTGGGGTATATTCTTTTTTTTTTTTTAATAAAGAAAGACATTGATGTCTCTTGTTTTCATGGTAGCATTTAAGCTACAGCGGCCTGTGATGACGCAGCGACTTGACTTTTATATTACTTTATAGACAAGAAGTATGTGCAGGGTCAAATACAACAGTTTCTCCAGACACAAGAAATAATGCAAGAAATTAACAATTTTTTTTTTAATTTTCTTAATCTTAAATTAGCTATTTTTTAAATTTGTAAGTAATCAGTCCAAAATAATACCATAATAATACAATTTCAAAACATTCAGAATAGCAATTGAGAAGACACACAAACATGACACAAAACAATCCAAAAGTTGTCAAACAAAAATAAATAATAGAAACAACAGTATCAATATTAATAAGAATACAACATAGCAGTGATTAGAAATGAACAATAGTGTCACAGTGGCTTACACTTGCATCACATTTCATAAGCTTGAGAACACACTGTGTCCAATATTTACTACAAAGATTTAAAAAAGTCATATTTTAGGTTAATTTAATAGTTCAAACAAATTTAAATGATAGATCCCATATTCCAATATATGACTCATTATTATGTAAACGAAATGCCGTGTTTTCTGCTGTTATCATCTCCGTAGCTTGTGTATAGCAGCCAGAATGACTTAGACCGTGGGTGTCAAACTCTGGCCCCCGGGCCAAATTTGGCCCGCCGTTTAATTTAATTTGGCCCTTGAGGCAATATTAAACTAACATTAGAGCTGGCCCGCCGGTAACACCACATTCACCGCTAATACTCTTACTTGCCAACCCTCCTGATTTTCCTAGGAGACTCCCGAAGTTTAGTGCTCTTCCCAAAAATCTCCCTGGGCAACCATTCTCCCGATTTCCACCCGGACAACAATATTGGGAGCGTGCCTTAAAGGCACCGCCTTTAGTGTCGTCACGTCCTCTTTTCCTCCATGTAAACAGCGTGCTGGCCAAGTCACATAATATATGCAGCTTCCACACACACATATGCGAATGCCACGCGTACTTGGTCAACAGCCATACAGGTCACACTGAGGGTGGCCGTATAAACAACTTTAACATTGTTACAAATATGCGCCACACTGTGAACCCATACCAAACAAAGATGACAAAACACATTTCGGGATAACACCTGCACCGTAACACAACATAAGCACAACAGAACAAATACCCAGAACCTCTTGCAGCACTAACTCTTCCAGAACGCTACAATATACACTCCCCGCTACCACCTCATTTTTATTTTATTTTCGGATTTATTAGCCTGTGGAAAAAGTTAATGTTATTTACTTTAGAAGGCTGCAAATAGAAAAGAGGTTTTGATTTTTTTTAATTAAATTTTATTTAATATACCACTGATGTTTTTTCGTTTGTTTTTTGAAAGTTGATTTTGCACTAATAAGTTATATAAGCTCTGCCTGTTCCATGGGAGGAAGCCCGAGTACTCGGAGGGAACCCACGCAGTCACAGGAACATGCAAACTCCACACAGAAAGATCCCGAGCCCGGGATTGAACCCAGGATTACTCAGGACCTTTGTATTGTGAGGCAGATGCACTAACCCCTGTATCACCGTGCTGCCCTATTTAAGCCTTGCTTGTTCAATATTTAATGCAAAACTTGTTAGGATCCCTATTAAAAGGTTCATTTGTTCAACCTTGGCTCGCGGCTTTGTTCAGTTTTACATTTTGTCCCACTCTGTATTTGAGTTTGACACCCCTGACTTAGACCATTAACATCTACCCATTTTTTTTTATATTACCCCTTTTGTTATGATGCATTTTTACTCTTTGATGACTCCTTACTAAATTGATGCAGATCACCAAGAATGCAAGTTTGCAGTGCCATTGGGATGTTTATATTTAGGAATGTGATTGCTTCTTTTGTTGTTTTCAACCATAACTCTTTTATTCTCTGACATTCCCACAATAAATAAACAAGAGTTGCCCCAGCTGCCCAACACTTCATACATGAATTGCTATCTACTGCACCAAATTTAAACAGCTCAGACTTAAATTACAATCTATTCAAGATCTTAAATTGACTCAGCTTTTTTTTTAATGCTTCTGAAGAGTTTATTGGCATTTTTCCAAATATCATTCCATGATATGTCTGTTTCATCTAAAATATTAAATCATCCATTTCCCAACACATGCATCCTTTGCATTTCTAGTATGATGTTCATTTACTATTCCATAAAATATTTAAATTTATTTCCTAAGTCTATCTTGATTAAAAAATGTACTAATTATCATTAAGTCTAAGTAAAACTAAAATAATGCTATTTGGTAACAGTAGAAGAGAGTCAAACACAAATAGATGGACTAGACCAGGGGTGCCCACACTTTTTCTGCGGGCGAGCTACTTTTCAATTGACCAACTTGAGGGGATCTACCTCATTTATATATATCATTTATATTTATTTATTTATGAAAGAGACATTTTTGTAAACAAGTTAAATGTGTTTAATGATAATACAAGCATGTGTAACACATATAGATGGCTTTCTTTCACAAAGACAAGAATATAAGTTGGTGTATTACCTGATTCTGATGACTTGCATTGATTGGAATCAGACAGTAATGATGATAACGCCCACATTTTCAAAACGAGGAGAAAAAAAGTTGTCCTTTCTGTACAATACCACATGAAAGTGGTTGGATTTTGGCATCTAATTCATCCAGCTTCCATACACTTTACAAGAAAAACATTGGCAGCAAATTCCGTAGCTTGCTTGATTGACATTCACGGCACCCGAGGGTCTTGTGAGATGACGCTGGCTGCTGCCAGTTCATTATTATGAAAAAATGACAGAGAGGAAGGCGAGAAACACTTTTTATTTCAACAGACTTTCGCGCCGTCCCTTCCGTCAAAACTCTAAAGGCCGACTGCACATTTCCTATCTTCACAATAAAAGCCCTGCTTCATGCTGCCTGCGCTAACAAAATAAGAGTCTCGGAAAGCTGGCGTGCACAAGTGATGTGCACGCCAGCTTTCTGAGGGATCGCTTGTGCACGCCAGTTTTCCGAGACTCTGTATTTAGTTAGCGCAGGCAGCATGAAGCAGGGCTTTTATTGTGAAGATAGGAAATGTGCAGTTGGCCTTTAGAGTTTTGACGGAAGGTACGGCGCGAGAGTCTGTTGAAATAAAAAGTGTTTCTCGCCTTCCTCTCGGTCATATTTTCATAATAATGATCTTGCAGCAGCCAGCGTCATCTCACAAGACCCTCCGGTACCGTGAATGTCATTTAAGTGACGTCTTGGTGAAGATTGATGATCACTCATTTTTAGGTCTATTTTTTTTTAAAAGCCTGGCTGGAGATCGACTGACACACCCCCCGCGGTCGACTGGTAGCTCGCGATCGACGTAATGGGCACCCCTGGACTAGACATTGACAGGGGGAAAGTAAACACATGTTTGAGTGTAATTATTGATGATAAAAATATGCAAAAATAGATACAGCAATAATGAATAAAGCTAAATATTTAACGGAACAAAAATCACTTCATACTCTCTACTGTTCGATGGTGTTACCATATCGGAGTTATTGTGCAGAAATATGGGAAACAACTACAAATGAGGTGCTTCATTCATTAACCGTGTTACTAAAAAAATCAGTTAGAATAATACACAATGTTTTCATTGAGTCAAAAATACTGAAATTCAACGATAAACAGCTCTATTGATTATGTACAAAGCAAACTATAATTTGGCTACCCAAAAATGTACAACAATTCTTCTCAACAAAAGAGAAGACATGTAATCTAATGTAAAACATTTGTATGCACGTACAACACTTAAGACCTTTAACATATCATTATATGGAATGGATTAAGCAAAGAAAATAAACAAAATACTAATATGATCCAGTTTAACTAACTGTTCATTCTACAAGTGTTCACAAAGGAAAAAGAAGGAGAATTATCATTAATATCTTAAACATAAAAAAAAAAAAAAAAAAATCATCTCATCCCCCCCTAGGTCAGGGGTCGGCAACCTAAAATGTTGAAAGTGCCATATTAGACCAAAAATACAAAAAAAAAAAAAACTGTCCGGAGCAGCAAACAATTAAAAGCCTTATTTAAGTGTTATAATGTAGGCAACACATGATTTAAGTGTCTATATTAGCTACATTAGCCTACTATCAAAATTACTAAAAGTCTTATACAGTTTGTGTTATAATGAAGGCAACACATGATGTGTCTATATTAGCTATATTAGCCTACTATCAAAATGATTTTAAAAGTCTTATATAAGTGTTATAATGAAAGTAACACATGATGTAAGTGTCTATATTAGCTATATTAGCCTACTATCAAAATGGTTTTAAAAGTCTTGTATAAGTGTTATAATGAAGGCAACACATGATGTAAGTGTCTATACTAGCCTACAATCAAAATGACTTTAAAAGTCTTATATAAGTGTTATAATGAAGACAACACATGATATGTCTATATTAGCTTTATTAACCTACTATCAAAATGACTTTAAAAGTCTTATAAAAGTGTTATAATAAAGGCAACACATGATGTAAGTGTTTATATTCACTATATCAGCCTACTATCCAAATTACTATAAAAGTCTCATATAAATGTTACAATAAAGACAACACATGATGTAAGTGTCCATATTAGCCATAGTAGCCTACTATCAAAATTACTATAAAAGTCTTATATAAATGTTACAATAAAGACAACACATGATATAAGTGTCTATATTAGCTATAGTAGCCTACTATCAAAATTACTATAAAAGTCTTATATAAATGTTATAATTAAGACAACACATGATGTAAGTGTCTACATTAGCTTTATTAGCCTACTATCAAACTTATTTAAAAAGTCTTATATAAGTGTTATGACAACACATGATGTAAGTGTCTATATTAGCTTTATTAGCCTACTATCAAAATTACTTTAAAAGTCTTATATAAGTGTTATAATGAAGACAACACGTGATGGAAGTGTCTCTATTAGCTATATTAGCCTACTATCAAAATGACTTAAAAAGTCTTATATACGACCTTTAAAGTCATTTTGATAGTAGGCTAATAAAGCCTACTGTAAAAGTCTTACATACGTGTTATAATGAAGACAACACATGATGGAAGTGTCTATATTAGCCTTTTATCAAAGGTTGAGGCCAATCTTCGTTGACAGAAATGTTGTGTTTTAATTTTTATTCTATACATTTTTGCAACATTGGAAAACATTAGTAAAATGGAGGCTTCTCACAGGATGAGATATTTTCTGGAAATTACTGGCTCAGAATGGCCAAAGGTATAGATCTGTGTGACCAAGTTTAAAACATTTGGTGGACAAAATGAGAAAAAGAAGACGTGGCATAAAACACGTCTTTCTGTGGCAGCGTCGGAGAAAGTTGTACTTGTAAACAAACTACGATGAGTTCAAGGACTGCTGAAATTAGTAGGACAAAACGGTGCTTGCCAAATCCTCTCATTAGTGAAGCGTGTTTAATATAAACAGGGGGATTTCTAACAGTTAGGAAGGTTTGTGTCATGTTTGTTCTCCTCCAGAAAATATATTAAAACAAAAAATATATTGTTTGGTTTTTTTTTCCATCTTTTAACATTTTCTCACATCTCTGAAAAAGGTCCAGGGAGCTTCTAGGGCAGCGCGATGTGGCTCTAGAGCCGAGGGTTGTTGACCCCCACCCTAGGTGAACCATAAATTACTTTTTTATTTATGATAACTTAATTATTGTGTGCATGTTTATATCTTTAATATTTATTTATGTATCTAATAATTGTTTCCTTATTTATTAAATATTATATGATTTACTCATGTATTTATTCAGTGTTCTGTTACAAACAGAACAAAAAAAATGGGATGGAATTGCTATGATACGAAAAGTGGTAGAATTAAATAAGCGCTGCTTCGTCCCACTCCTTTTCGGACGTGCTGTAATTAATGAAACAACAGGAAAATATGTGATGCACTACATTCTAATTGTATTGTATGCATGTTCAAAATAAACATGAACTGAATGTAAACCATAAAAATTAGAGAACTGCATCTGCTTCCATTTCAATACAGCCATCTGTTCGTGGAGGAAGTGTTATGATCCGCTGCCCGGATCATTTATTATTTGGATTTTGAGTTTATTTGTGCACTTCCTGGTTTGTTCTGTCACCATGGTTGCCTATTAGTTTCACCTGTCCCTTGTTCTAGACTCGCACTTGTTGGTAATTGTTTTCTTCAGTATTTAAGCCTGCCTTTTTCATTTACTCGTCCTCGTCTCGTTAAGTTTTTGCTACACGCAATCGATGGTCTCGTGGACTCCCTTCTCTGGTAGTAACTGTTTTGGACTTGCTAATTTTCTCGCTAAGCTTGTTGTTTTTCTCGCTCACATGCTAGTAGTTTTTTCATTTACACGTCTTCGTCTCGTTAAGTTTTTGCTACACGCAATCGATGAACTCGTGGACTCCCTTCTCTGGTAGTAACTGTTTTGGACTTGCTAATTGTCTCGCTAAGCTTGTTGTTTTTCTAGCTCACATGCTAGTAGTTCTTTGTTTTGCCTGTTGTGCCTCGTGCAAGCGTTTCTGTTGTTTCCCTAGCTCTCATGCTAGCGCTTTTGGTTTGCCTTTTCTGCCTAACACCAAAGTTTCGGTTCTTAGTCTGTTTTTAGTTTAAATGAAGCATTATTTCTTACCTGTACGCTGTGTCCGAGCCCGATCTGCATCTTGGAAGAGCACCATCCACATCACGATGCCAGAAAGTCGTTACAGGAAGTGCAGCCTCGCACATAAAATAAATGAGCAGTATGCGGTTGAAGATTTCTTACTCACAATATTTCCCTTTTATTTCTCAGAGGACAGGAAGTTGTTTGTGGGGATGCTGGGAAAGCAACAGAGCGACGAGGACGTGAGAAGGCTGTTTGAGCCCTTTGGCAGCATAGACGAGTGCACGGTGTTAAGAGGACCTGACGGCACCAGCAAAGGTAACATGCACAATATTGACTTGCCGCACATTGGAGGAATGAAATACTAATTAAAAAGAGCAACAAAACAAAAACCTTGATACTAATAAAGAAAAAAATTAAATGTCACCCATAACACAAAGCTTGACTTTTTTTTTTAGTTTGACATGCAAGCATCTGAAATAGAATTAATGAAAATGTATTAAACAAAAACTCAAAAACAGGAAAGAGTTAAAAAATGTTATATAATAATTCTACTCTGTCATCTATACCACCAGTGTTCATAATAACGGCTATAATATCATACTTTCTCTAGTAATGAGTAGTCTAATTCAGGGGTGCCCATTACGTCGATCGCGAGCTACCAGTCGACCGCGGGGGGTGTGTCAGTCGATCTCCAGCCAGGATTTTTTTTTAAAATAGACCTAAAAATTAGTGATCATCAATCTTCACCAAGACGTCACTTAAATGACATTCACGGTACCGGAGGGTCTTGTGAGATGACGCTGGCTGCTGCAAGATCATTATTATGAAAATATGACCGAGAGGAAGGCGAGAAACACTTTTTATTTCCGAGACTCTGTATTTTGTTAGCGCAGGCAGCATGAAGCAGGGCTTTTATTGTGAAGATAGGAAATTTGCTGTCGGCCTTTAGAGTTTTGACGGAAGGGACGGCGCGAGAGTCTGTTGAAATAAAAAGTGTTTCTCGCCTTCTTCTCGGTCGTATTTTCATAATAATGAACTGGCAGCAGCCAGCGTCATCTCACAAGACCCTCGGGTGCCGTGAATGTCAATCAAGCAAGCTACGGAATTTGCCGCCAATGTTTTTCTTGTAAAGTGTATGGAAGCTGGATGAATTAGATGCCAAAAACCAACCACTTTCATGTGGTATTGTACAGAAAGGACAACTTTTTTTCTCCTCCATTTGAAAATGTGGGTGTTATCATCATTACTGTCTGATTCCAATCAATGCAAGTCATCAGAATCAGGTAATACACCAACTTATATTCTTGTCTTTGTGAAAGAAAGACATCTATATGTGTTACACATGCTTGTATTATCATTAAACACATTTAACTTGTTTACAAAAATGTCTCTTTCATAAATAAATACATATAAATGATATATATAAATGAGGTAGATCCCCTCGAGTTGGTCAATTGAAAAGTAGCTCGCCTGCAGAAAAAGTGTGGGCACCCCTGGTCTAATTCATTACTTTCATGTACGTTACAACGCTGTTAGCAAGATGTTTGATGCATTGTACATTTTGATGTGGTTGTATGTCAACAAGACAGCTAGTTCAATGCAGGAAGTGTCTTTCTACTCATGATAGAAAATTATTGTAGCTGAGATAGGCGCCAGCGCCCCCCGCGTCCCCGAAAGGGAATAAGCGGTAGAAAATGGATGGATTAAATATGAAAAGCTAACATCACACACATAATACAAACTCATACACACTACTACTATAAGGAAATAATGAACAGTATATCAATGATTTAAGTGAAACGCTTGCCATCCAAACAATAGCCCGTTTGTTGACGAGGAGATATGACGGCCATCAAAGCACATTCAACCTCTTTATTAACCAGATTTAACCAGTGAAACTGCTGCTGCTAAGCTAACAAACTGAGCTAAAGTCCTGCTCAGAGCGCGCTCTTGCTGGCGTCACTTGGCATCAGGCACCCGCCTTTTCAAGGCACACACACAAACTGCTCTCGTGAAATGTCTACGTACTGCATATGCCAGATATTTGACTCTTTTTTTTTTCAAGTAATCCATCAATTACTAATTATTTGGTAATGCATCTACTTTTTCGGTAAAGTAACGAATAACTATGATTACTGTACTGTACTTTCCGGGCTATAGAGCACTTCAGTTTTTGAGAAATAATAATAATTTGAGAAATAATAAAAATGTGTACATATACTAGTCACACTGGACAATAATCTGCAGAGATATTTAGGTACGAAAGATTTTGCAAATGCTTATTTACACACGTTTACACACATTTTTGCTCATGTGAACAAGGCTAGATTGATTACATTACGATAACACGTACAAATATGTATGAAAACACTCCGATAGACATCACACATGGAACAGTTAACTACCGTATTTTTGGGACTATAAGTCGCAGTCTTTGCCACAGTCCAGCGGCGGGTGAGACCCGGCCAAACCAAAAAAAAAAGTTAATGAAAATGTATTAAACAAAAACTAAAAAAACGTGACTTATAGTCCAAAAAATACGGTAAGTAAGAATTGTTTTTGTAATATTGTAGAACTTAAAAACGTTGCTTGGAGTGATGAATGAAGAACCCTTTCGAGCAGAAACGCTTTAGACCAGTGATTCTTAAACTGTGGTATGCAGGCTCCATCTAGTGGTACTCCAAAGAATCACTTAATTAAATATCCAGACACTGTTGCTGATTAAACTGTGTGTAATGTTACAGTGGTCAAACATATTGAATCTACTTGTTAAATAAATCCTCTTCCTTGTTTTTAATTAATATTTAGGCCTAATACGCTACTATATTTTAATGTTTGTCATTATGGTGATACCTGGAGGGGTAAAATGTGTTTTCTGATTGGTGGTTTGTAATAAAAAAGTTTGAGAACTACTACTATAGACAAATAGTAGACAAAACGGAATATACCGTATTTTCCGGACTATAGAGCAAAAATAAAATATACATTTATATTTAAAAATATTTTCCATATATTAGCTGCAGATATATATGTTGTGAAATTAGTTATTTACACATAAATATTCTGGAAATGTTTATTGTGCTTACCCTAATTGTTTCCAAACAGTGTTTGTAACACGGCAGTAAAACGGCTGATCAAACAAAACAGAAGTCATCCTCATGGACCCACTAGCTGTGGAAGCAAGCTCACTCATCAGCTAAACAGACTCAATAACTCCACGGTGACGTGTTGGTGAATTTACTGAGGA
The DNA here is from genome assembly GCF_033978795.1 of Nerophis ophidion. Taxonomy (NCBI): domain Eukaryota; kingdom Metazoa; phylum Chordata; class Actinopteri; order Syngnathiformes; family Syngnathidae; genus Nerophis; species Nerophis ophidion. The sequence continues at coordinate 4,421,964 of NC_084631.1, read as the reverse complement.
TTTTGTGAAACTGACACAATACAAAAATAATGCCTTTGTAAGTTAGCAATACTAACTCAGACACTCGTTAGCATATTAGCTAACGTTAGCTTCATTACGAAAGCACAGAAAAATATGCATGAAAACAGTCCTACAGACATCACACATGGGACGGTTTAGTAGGTAAGAATTTTTTGGGGTGAAATTGTGAACCTTACAAACATTGCTTAGAGGGATGAAAGAGGAATGCCTTCAAGCAAAAACGCTATGGACGGTTTTAAATTTCTGTTTGACGCAAAACAGGAAGTACATTTTCAACTCTCAAAACCTGCAGTGGGCGAACTCGTCCAAAAGATGGCGCCATAGCCCAAACAATAACACAGCATTTCAGTCATCTGCTTGGGTTTGATGAAATCTATTGACCATAAAACATTACGGCAATTAGCGGAACAAAAATCTGTATATTAGCTACACCATTTTATAAGCCGCAGGGTATTAAGTGTAGGAAAAAAAGTAGTAGCTTATAGTCCGGAATTTACGAAACATCCGGTTCAAGGCAAGAAACAGGAAGTACATTCTACCCGCAGCACCTGCAGTGAGTGAACTCGTCCAAAAGATGGTGCCGTAGCACAAACAATAACACACCTTTTCAGTGTCTTTGTCGGTGTTGAAAAGTATTTGTTGAATACAAAACAGTAGTGAAGAAAAATACATGAATTAGCCGCATCGTTTTATAAGCCGCAGGGTACAAAGTACGAGTGTGGGAAAAAATCAATTTGAATTTGAATCGCGATTCTCACGTTGTGCGATTCATAATCGATTCTCATTTTCAAAAAATCGATTTTTTTTTTTTTTATTTTATTTTTATTTTTAATCAATCCAACAAACCACTACACAGCAATACCATAACAATGCAATCCAATTCCAAAACCGAACCTGACGCAGCAACACTCAGAACTGCAATAAACAGAACAATTGAGAGAAGACACAAACACCACACAGAACAAACCAAAAGTAGTGAAACAAAAATGAATATTATCAACAACAGGATCAATATTAGTTATAATTTCAGCATAGCAGCGATTAAAAATCCCTCATTGACATTATCATTAGACATTTATAAAAATAATAAAAAAGAACAATAGTGTCACAGTGGCTTACACTTGCATGGCATCTCATAAGCTTGACAACACACTGTGTCCAATGTTTTCACAAAGATAAAATAAGTCATATTTTTGGTTCGTTTAATAGTTAAAACAAATGTACATTATTGCAATCAGTTGATAAAACATTGTCCTTTACAATTATAAAAGCTTTTTTTTTATAAATCTACTACTCTGCTGGCATGTCAGCAGACTGGGGTAGATCCTGCTGAAATCCTATGTATTGAATGAATACAGAACTGTTTCGAATCGGAAAAATAGAATCGCGTTGAATCGAAAAAATCGATTTACAATCTGATCGCGACCCCAAGAATTGATATTTAATCGAATCGTGGGACACCCAAAGATTCGCAGCCCTAGTACAAAGCGTAGGGAAAAGGTTTATAGTCCAAAAAATATCAAACACAAACCTGAATTGAATATTAATCTTTAGATAAATATAATACATATCCAATCCAATCAATCCAATCCACTTTATTTATATAGCACATTTAAACAACAATAACGTTTCCAAAGTGCTGCACAGTCATGTTAAAAACAATATTATGCTCCACCAATGACCGAATAAAACAAAAAATAAATAAAAATAAAACCAATAAAAACAAATATGATTAAAAACTATTTTAAAGGGTAAAATCAATTAAAACAGTAAAATAGAAATCAAAGTGTATAAAAAACACAGAGGACCACACAACTCACGTAGTGTTAAAAGCCAAAGAATAAAAGTGGGTCTTAAGACGAGACTTAAAACACTCCACTGTGGAAGCAGTTTGAACATGGAGGGGCAGAGTGTTCCAGAGCTTAGGGCCGACCACAGAGAAGGCCCTGTCTCCCCTGGTCTTAAGTCTGGTCTTGGGCACCACGAGCTGGAACTGGCTCTCGGACCTCAGAGCGCGCGCAGGGATGTAAATTTGGATGAGGTCCGAGATATATTGAGGTGCCAGTCCATGTAAAGATTTAAAAACAAACAGCAATGTTTTAAAATCAATTCTAAAATGAACAGGGAGCCAGTGCAAACTCTGAAGAATTGGGGTCATATGCTGGCGTTTCCTGGCCCCTGTTAAAAGTCCTGCTGCCGCGTTCTGGACTAACTGCAACCGGGAGAGAGCTTTTTGGCTAATGCCAGCATAAAGTGCATTGCAGTAGTCCAGGTGACTTGAAATAAAAGCATGCACGACTTGTTCAAAAAGGTTAAAAGATAAAAACGGTTTAACCTTTACTAAAAGACAAAGGTGATAAAAACACGATTTTAAAACGCCATTGACTTGTTTGTCTAGTTTAAAATCGCTGTCTATAGTGATAAATGATAAATGGGTTGTACTTGTGAACAAGACTCCTAGGTACTTGAACTCCTCCACTTGGGGCAGGGTCTCCTCCCCAACCCGGAGAGGACACGTTGGGAAGACTATGTCTCCCGGCTGGCCTGGGAACGCCTCGGGATCCTCCGGGAAGAGCTAGACGAAGTGGCTGGGGAGAGGGAAGTCTGGGCTTCCCTGCTTAGGCTGCTGCCCCCGCGAACCGACCTCGGATGAGCGGAAGAAGATGGATGGATGGATGGATGGATGGGTTGTACTTGTATAGCGCTTTTCTACCTTCAAGGTACTCAAAGCGCTTTGACACTACTTCCACATTCACCCATTCACACACACATTCACACACTGATGGAGGGAGCTGCCATGCAAGGCACCAACTAGCACCCATCAGGAGCAAGGGTGAAGTGTCTTGCTCAGGACACAACGGACGTGACGAGGTTGGTACTAGGTGGGGATTGAACCAGGGACCCTCGGGTTGCGCACGGCCACTCTCCCACTGCGCCACGCCTTATATATCCCAAATCATCCATCCATCCATTTTCTACCGCTTATTCCCTTTCGGGGTGGCGGGGGGCGCTGGCGCCTATCTCAGCTACAACCGGGCGGAAGGCGGGGTACACCCTGGACAAGTCGCCACCTCATCGCAGGGCCAGCACAGATAGACACACAACATTCACACTCACATTCACACACTAGGGCCAATTTAGTGTTGCCAATCAACCTATCCCCAGGTGCATGTCTTTGGAAGTGGGAGGAAGCCGGAGTACCCGGAGGGAACCCACGCATTCACGGGGAGAACATGCAAACCCCACACAGATCCCAAACCAAAGAAAATCTAAATGTTTTGATTTTACAGTCTTTATATGTTTTGTTCCCTTACTGACTCTTGTTTGTCTTCTCAAGGGTGTGCGTTTGTAAAGTTCCAGGGCCACTCTGAGGCCCAGGCTGCCATCAACAGCCTGCACGGGAGCCGCACAATGCCTGTAAGTTCAGGACGCATTAGAAAAGTTTCAGGCCGCTCTGAAAACAAAACCGGGCGGTTAAAAAACAAAAAAAACATGCCTTCTCCGCACAGGGCGCGTCGTCCAGTCTGGTGGTGAAGTTTGCCGACACGGAGAAGGAGCGGGGGCTGAGGAGAATGCAGCAAGTGGCCTCCCAGCTGGGCATCTTCAGCCCCATGACGCTCAACTTCCCCGCCTACAATGCCTACACGCAGGCGGTCAATGCTCAGGCAAGTGCTGTACTCTCCAAAAGGATGTTATAGGTTTCAAGAGGCTATCAGCGCTCTAATTGGGGGCTAACGTTATTACCCAGACAACAGGACATACGTCATCTGGCATTTAGCTTTCCTGCAACACACAGCCATTAACCCACTGACTCTGGCCATAATGGCCTCGTAATTAGATCTCTATTCATCTGGTCCTCTATCACTCGCTCTGCTTGTCCCTTCCTCCTATTTCTGCTTTTTTTAAATATATTTTTTTATTTAACTGTCTTTGTCTTTGTCCTCGCCCTCCCTGCAGCTCGTCCAGCAGCAGGCCCTGGTCGCCCAGTCAGCGTATTTGTCCCCGGTGGCGACAGTCGCTGCCGTGCAGATGCAGCAGATGGCGGCGCTCAATGCCAACGGAATCATCGCCACGCCCATCACGCCGTCCTCAGGTAGACACATGCACGCACACACACTTACACACACACACACCGGCCCGTCGACGTAAGCACAGGCGGAGGCACTAAGCGGCCTGTGTGATCTTTAGGGACAAACACTCCGCCGACTATTGCAGCCACGCCTGTGCCAGCTCTCCCTCCTCCAATAGGTGTGAATGGCTACAGCACCGCGCCCACCAATGGACAACAGGGAACCGAGACATTATACACCAATGGCGTTCACACATATCAAGGTATGTGAAGGAAATGACAGAAAACACACATGACGTTTTTACACGTGTGCGACTGATTACTCTCTCACGATAAGAACTAAACACCAATTACCGTATTTCCTTGAATTACCGCCGGGTATATAGTATGCCTGTCCTGGGTATGACGTTAAACTACATCCAGGCATGAGATGGGAGGTTGTGTGTGGGGTTAGTGAGTCCCAACTAACGTCTATAAAATGCACACAAAGAACCGTTTGCACCTTCTCTTGTGAGTGGTGGGCGGTCAGCGCCATAAAGCTGAGCGGGTTCCTGGGTAAATGGGGCGCGGACAACCAACAGGACAGACTAAGTTCAACAGCCCAGTAAGGCAATTAGTCTAGGAGAAGGATCTCTGATATAAAATACCCCTTCCAACCCGCACCAAGCCAGCGTGGAAGGTGTAGGCTAATAACCAGCATGAAACATACGCCAAATGGCAGAAATATGCTGAGGCTTTCGTCCAGCAGTGGACTGACAATGGCTGATAATGATGATGATGATATAGTATGCGCCTGCGTAGAATTTCCGCCGGGTCAAACTCGTTTCGCCAAATAATTAGCATATTCCTAGAATTTCCGCCGGGTCAAACTCGTCACGACATGAGTGACACTTGTCACTCGTGATGACACCTGTCATCATTTTCAAAATGGCGGAAGCTGATTTCAATCATTTGAAATCGCTTAAAGGGAAGAATATTCAGAGCTATTCAATAGGATTTAAGGTCCAAGCTATTGAATATGCTAAAAAGAACAGTAAGCAGCTATGTTTTATTAATATGCCGTAGCTGCGTGTGTCAAATATGAGTCATTAAATGACTCCCGCCTCCTGGCGCTAGTGATCCTTCTTGCGACAACTCGGCTGCAGAAGAAGTGACAACAAGCAGCGTGTGTTTATTTTTTCCTCCCGCTTGCACTTTTAACACGGAGGATTACATATCTAAAATAAAAGTTTTCTAAACTGGACTTTCAATCGAAGCAGGAGGTAATAAAGGAAGATCTCCATCGAGACGGAGAGACTTTTAAAACTGAAGAAAGATAAGGAAGACTTTTATAAACAAGTTATCGATGCTTTTGATCAGAAGGAGCTGTGCATGGACTTCATTTATAAGTAAAAGTAAGACCATAATAACGTTTTTTTTTAATTAAATGTGCTTTTCATGATGGTATCCTTACATCACACTCAAATTTTTAAGTGCAGGCCTAAATTTACCGCATGCCTTTGGTAAGTGCCGGAGTGAGAAGAGGTTTTAAATTAATTAGCGCCCCGGCGGCAATTCAAGGAAATACGGTATTTAAAACACAATTTTAATCTTCCTTGGGGAACTCTCCTGAAGGAATCAAAGTACTATCTAACTAATAAAGTACTATCTATTATTTCTGCCTTTACACACAGTTAACTTAAAGGAGAACTGCACTTTTTGGGGAATTTTGCCGATCATTCATAATCCAGATGCAGTGATGGGTAGTAACAAGCGACATGTGGCTAAACTACGTAGCTTAATTACATTTCCTGTAGCTTAGCTACTTATATACCAGAGGTGTCAAACATGCGACCCGCGGGCCGAACCAGGCCCGGAAACAGGTTTCATCCAACCTGCGGGATGAGTTTGCTAAGTATGAAAATGAGCCAACATTTTTGAATGAAAGAAACCGCTGTTCTAAATGTGTCCACAAGATGTCGCAATAGCAAGTCTTTGTATCTTTGTAGATGCTACATATGTCAAAAAAAATTAACCACATGATGTTAGTGCACCAGTCGAGGAAAATAAGCAAACTATATTAATGACATCCTGTTATTTAATATTGATATTATTTTATCTTGATTGCAAATTAACAGCAATGATGAACATTATCACATTTATTCAGAAAGTATAAATAACGACAAATATAGGGTAGAATACTATTAACCACAACATGTAAGTGTAAAAAAAATACTAACATTATGATTTGTATATTTTCAGAATGTGCCTGTTCTATTTTTAAACAAAGAAAACAATCTGAAGTTGTCTTTATTTTTAAGTTATCGTGCCGTGATATTACCAGTCCGGCCCACTTGGAAGTAGATTATTCTCAATGTGGCCCCCCGATCTATAATGGATTTGACACCCCTGTTTTAGACCCATCGAGGTAGCTTACATCTAAGCTACAAGCTACAAAGAGAGAAAATGGACTGCGAGTCCAGCCTAAAAGATAATACAATGACCTGGAAGAATGAGAACATCCATACATAAGGAGAAAATCCATGATGATTGGTTGGTGTACGTATGATGAGTCACTATTGGCTAAGGTTAGGGCGAAACATTATGGACTGGCCAATCAGAAGCAAGATAAAATCATAACAGACACACACTCATGTCAAAAAGCAACGAGACAGAGGGATGACTCAAGCTGATGACAAAAAAAAAAAAAAAGAAACATACTTGAAAATGACCGAAGGATTCACTCCCACAAATCAGATTTTTCCTTTAGTGATGAAGACACGGTCCGCGAAACCCACAGTCCGTGTTCTAGGGTTGTACGGTATACCGGTATTAGTATAGTACCGTGATACCAATGAATTATTTTCGGTGCTATACCGCCTCTGAAAAGTACCGGTCGGCCAATGTGACCAATGTGACCAATGTATGATCATGTAATGACTCGGTATCGGATTAATACCCAAATTCGTGGTATCACCCAAAACTAATGTAAAGTATCAAACAACAGAAAAATAAGTGATGATTACATTTTAACAGAAGTGTAGATAGAACATGTTAAAAGAGAAAGTAAGCAGATATTAACAGTAAATGAACAAGTAGATTAATTCATTTTGTACCACTTGTCCCTAATAATGTTGAAAAAATAATAGAATGGAAAATGACACAATATGTTACTGCATATGTCAGCAGCTAAATTAGGAGCCTTTGTTTGTTTACTTACGACTAAAAGACAAGTTTTCTTCTTTGTTCACTATTTTATTTAAGGACAAACTTGCAATAAGAAACATATGTTTGAGGTACCCTAAGATTTTTTTGTTAAAATAAAGCCAAAAATGCCATTTTTTGTGGTCCCCTTTATTTAAAAAGTACCGAAAAATATCAAAATCATTTTGGTACCGGTATCAGGACAACACTAAGAACTAAACCAATTAATTTTGCCTTTACACATAGTTAGCTTAAAGGGCGGCTGCACTTTTTGGGGAATTTTGTGACGGGCCGTAACAAACTACATGTAGATAAGCTACGTAGCATAACTACATTTCCAAAAGGCTTTTCCTGTAGCTTCACTGCTTTTAGACCCTTGTAGCGAGGTAGCTTACATTTAAGCTACAATATACAAGCTACAAAGAGAGAAAATGGACGGCGAGTCCAGGCTAAAAGAAAATACAGTGACCTGGAAGAATGAAAACATCCATACATAAGGAGAAAATCCATCATGATTGGTTGGTGTACGTATGATGAGTCACTATTGGCTAAGGTTAGGGCGAAACATTATGGACTGGCCAATCAGAAGCAAGATAAAATCATAACAGACACACACTCATGTCAAAAAGCAACGAGACAGAGGGATGACTCAAGCTGACGACTAAAAAAAAAAAAAAGAAACATACTTGAAAATGACAGAAGGATTCACTCCCACAAATCAGATTTTTCCTTTAGTGATGAAGACACCGTCCACGAAACCCACAGTCTGTGGTCTAGGGTTGTACGGTATACCGGTATTAGTATAGTACCGTGATACCAATGAATCATTTTCGGCGCTATACGGCCTCTGAAAAGTACCGGTCGGCCAATGTGACCAATATGACCAATGTATGATCGTGTAATGACTCAGTATCGGATTAATACCCAAATTTGTGGTATCATCCAAAACTAATGTAAAGTATCAAACAACCGAAAAATAAGTGATGATTACATTTTAACAGAAGTGTAGATAGAACATGTTAAAAGAGAAAGTAAGCAGATATTAACAGTAAATGAACAAGTAGATTAATTCATTTTGTACCACTTGTCCTTAATAATTTTGACAAAATAATCGAATGGAAAATGACACAATATGTTACTGCATACTTCGGCAGCTAAATTAGGAGCCTTTGTTTGTTTACTTACGACTAAAAGAGAAGTTTTCTTGTATGTTCACTATTTTATTTAAGGACAAACTTGCAATAAGAAACATATGTTTGAGGTACCCTAAGATTTTTTTTGTTAAAATAAAGCCAAAAATGCCATTTTTTGTGGTCCCCTTTATTTAAAAAGTACCGAAAAATATCAAAATAATTTTGGTACCGGTATCAGGACAACACTAAGAACTAAACCAATTAATTTTGCCTTTACACATAGTTAGCTTAAAGGGCGGCTGCACTTTTTGGGGAATTTTGTGACGGGCCGTAACAAACTACATGTAGATAAGCTACGTAGCATAACTACATTTCCAAGTAGCTTTTCCTGTAGCTTTGCTGCTTTTAGACCCTTGTAGCGAGGTAGCTTACATTTAAGCTACAATATACAAGCTACAAAGAGAGAAAATGGACTGCGAGTCCAGGCTAAAAGAAAATACAGTGACCTGGAAGAATGAAAACATCCATACATAAGGAGAAAATCCATCATGATTGGTTGGTGTACGTATGATGAGTCACTATTGGCTAAGGTTAGGGCGAAACATTATGGACTGGCCAATCAGAAGCAAGATAAAATCATAACAGACACGCACTCATGTCAAAAAGCAACGAGACAGAGGGATGACTCAAGCTGACGACTAAAAAAAAAAAAGAAACATACTTGAAAATGACAGAAGGATTCACTCCCACAAATCAGATTTTTCCTTTAGTGATGAAGACACCTTCCACGAAACCCACAGTCCGTGTTCCAGGCTAAGGTTAGGGCGAAACATTATGGACTGGCCAATCAGAAGATGAACTGTTAATGTTTGATGAAACGTATGTTTGCATATGTGCTTGTATATGTACAGTATGTACGTTTGTACATTGAATGTACGTGTGGATGTACGTACCGTGTGTGTGTGTGTGTGAATATACGTATGTATGTACAGTGGGGCAAAAAAGTATTTAGTCAGCCAGCGATTGTGCAAGTTCTCCCACTTCAAAGAATGACAGAGGTCTGTAATTTTCATCATAGGTACACTTCAACTGTGAGAGACAGAATGTGAACAAAAAATCCAGGAATTCACATTGTAGGAATTTAGAAGAATTTATTTGTAAATTATGGTGGAAAATAAGTATTTGGTCAACCATTCAAAGCTCTCACTGATGGAAGGAGGTTTTGGCTCAAAATCTCACGATACATGGCCCCATTCATTCTTTCCTTAACACGGATCAATTGTCCTGTCCCCTTAGCAGAAAAACAGCCCCAACGCATGATGTTTCCACCCCCATGCTTCACAGTAGTTATGGTGTTCTTGGGATGCAACTCAGTATTCTTCTTCCTCCAAACATGACGAGTTGAGTTTATACCAAAATGGATACATGGATGATACAGCAGAGGATTGGGAGAATGTCATGTGGTCAGATGAAACCAAAATAGAACTTTTTGGTATAAACTCAACTCGTCGTGTTTGGAGGAAGAAGAATACTGAGTTGCATCCCAAGAACACCATAACTACTGTGAAGCATGGGGGTGGAAACATCATGCTTTGGAGCTGTTTTTCTGCTAAGGGGACAGGACGATTGATCCGTGTTAAGGAAAGAATGAATGGGGCCATGTATCGTGAGATTTGAATGGTTGACCAAATACTTATTTTCCACCATAATTTACAAATAAATTCTTCAAAATTCCTACAATGTGAATTCCTGGAATTTTTTTTCACATTCTGTCTCTCACAGTTGAAGTGTACCTACAGTATGGTGAAAATGACAGACCTCTGACATCATTTTAAGTGGGAGAACTTGCACAATCGCTGGCTGACTAAATACTTTTTTGCCCCACTGTTTATATGTATGAATAATTGTGCCTATGTGTGTGTCTTTGTATGTACAATATACTTGTCTACAAGTATATGTGGGAGCCACAGTACGGCCCCACCCACCCAGAGAGTGCAACCCTAATGTATTTTTGACTTGCATTAAGGATTGTGAATGACGGATAAAATTCTCCCCAAAAAGTGCAGTTCTCCTTCAACAGGTTTAAAAAATATTTTTTCATGTCATTTTGCAAAGTCAAAATTATTTTGTTGGCAGATTATTTTTTTATTTACATAGCAAGACTGAGCAGATTTTATCCAATTGGTCCAGCGTTCAAAGAACATAGAAATAATATAGCTGAAGTATCATTAGCGTTTTTTAATTTTCTCCAGCTATATAACCCATTGAAGTCACACCCAGAGTCTCAAAACTCCAATTGGAGTTTCTACCTAATATGCTACTCTTTTTGTCATTTTACAGCTCAAAATCCAGCAGCAGCCCTGGACCCGCTACAACAGGCCTATGCTGGCATGCAGCACTACACAGGTTAGTCCCGTTATTCTCAATTATTTTTTTGTCAGAAAGTTCCCACCAAAAATTGATATGTACAGTCGTGGTCAAAAGTTTACGTACACTTGTAAAGTACATAATGTCATGGCTGTCTTGAGTTTCCAATCATTTCCACAACTCTTATTTTTCTGTGATATAGTGATTGGAGCACATATTGTTGGTCACAAAAAAACATTCATGAAGTTTGGTTCTCCTTTAATCCCAAGAACAGCATACCCACCGTCAAACATGGTGGTGGTAGTATTATGCTCTGGGCCTGTTTTGCTGCCAATGGAACTGGTGCTTTACAGAGAGTAAATGGGACAATGAGAAATTCTTCAGGACAAGCTAAAATCATCAGCCCGGAGGTTGGGTCTTGGGCGCAGTTGGGTGTTCCAACAGGACAATGACCCCAAACACACATCAAAAGTGGTAAAGGAATGGTTAAATCAGGCTAGAATGAAGGTTTTAGCATGGCCTTCCCAAAGTCCTGACTTAAACGTGTGGACAATGCTAAAGAAACAAGTCCATGTCGGAAAACCAACAAATTTAGCTGAACTGCACCAATTTTGTCAAGAGGAGTGGTCAAAAATTCAACCAGAAGCTTGTGGATGGCTACCAAAAGCACCTTATTGCAATGAAACCTGCCAAGGGACATGTAAGCAAATATTAACATTGCTGTATGTATACTTTTGACCCAGCAGATTTGCTCACATTTTCAGTAGACCCATAATAAATTCATAAAAGAACCAAACATGTGCTCCAATCACTCTATCACAAAAAAATAAGAGTTGTAGAAAGTATCGAAAACTCAAGACAGCCATGACATTATGTTCTTTACAAGTGTATGTCAACTTTTGACCACGACTGTACATCTCTACAATGTGCTCAGTGAGTTACAATAACCCTTTTAGTAGATGAATACAATGAGCAGAGACAACATCTAGGCATGGCTACCTAATTTGGTACCTTTTATAGGCACTGACCGAATTCCGTCGGTAACACCGTGTATCGCGCGTGCGGTTTCAGACTCATCACGCCCGGTTGCAGACTAAACACCGGCTCATGTAAACAATCACTCAAGGCGGACTCGGCGCCAAACTCCCTCTGTAAGTTGAGATTTTAAATAAAATCATGGCAATATTACCTTGGATTCTAGCATAGTGATGAAGCAATATTTGGACAATAGGCACAAGTAGCAAACTTTATATATGAGCGGTCTAGTCTACACAAACATACACATAATGTGTAGGTCGTGACCATAGGCACAGTATTTAGAGCAAAGGTGTCAAACTCATTTTAGATGGGGGGGCCACATGGAAAAAAATCAACTCCCAAGCGGGCCGAACTGGTAAAATCACGGCACGATAACTTAAAAATAAAGACAACTTCAGATTTTGTTTTTTTATAAAAACAGAACAAGCTCATTCCGAAAATGTACAAATCATAATGTTGTTTTTTTTTTTTTTACACTTAATAGTATACTATCTTTATTTGTCGTTATTTATATTTTCTGAATAAATTATTTGATAATGTTCATCAGTTAACTCATTGGTGTTGATTTTCAATCTATTAAGATACTAAAAATTATATCAAAATCAAATTACAGTCATTTATGTAATTTGATCATTTCCCTCTACTGATGTACTAACATTATGTGGTTTATTTTATTTACATATGTAGCATCATCTACAAATATACAAAGAATTGCTATTGCGACATCCAGTGGGCACATTTAAACCATCTGTTTCTTTCATTCAAAAATTTCAGGTTCATTTTTATACTCTGCACACTCAAACCTGTTCACGGGGCGTACGGGAAAAATCCGAAAACCATGTTATTAAACTGCCATAAATAAATAAAATAAATAAATCTTTCACCCATTTAGACCCTGTATCTATTGAATCAAAATATTGAAATTTGATGAATTTGGTGCAATTGCAAACAGCAAAAATTATGTACGAAGCCAACTGTAACCTGCTACCCCAAAAAAGTACAACATGTCTTCTCAACAAACAAGGACTAATATAACTTTAGAGGGAAATCTAATTTAAAACATTTGTATGCATGTACAGAACTTAAAAAATCCTCAATACTTGGAATTAAACTATAGAATTAATTCAGCAAAGAAGTTCAACTAAGTACGAATATGATACATTTTCAAAAACTGGTTACTAAAGGTTTGCGTGTGCTAAAACGTGCAAAAACGTTTGCAAAGTGTATTGCGTCTGTTAAGTGAGCAAAATAAGGCGTGCAATCTGTTGAGCGGCTCTGTCTTCAATAATATGCAAATTATATGCTGATCATCAAAATGGTATCAATAATGGGAGGGGAAGATGCAAATATGATTAATTATCACGCGCAATGTGATTAATAAATGTGGACTCGTCAGACCACAGAACACTTTTCCACTTTGAATCAGTCTATCTGAGAGGATCTCGGGCCCAGAGAAGCCGGCGGCGTTTCTGGATGTTG